>NC_045994.1:15645795-15770795 GCF_010909765.2 Amblyraja radiata
GTCTCTTATGTGTGTATTTCTCATCTGTATGTGTGTGTGTGTGTGTGTGTGTATATATCTGGTGTGTGTGTATCTTATCTTATCTTATTGTGTGTGTGTGTGTGTATATATATATATATATATAAATAACTGAGAAGGTGATAGGAATCTGGAGCTCTCTGTCACAAATATGTAATAGTCATTTTAGTTCAATTTTTGAGATTGACCAAAATAGCACAGGATTTAGAGTCATTCAACATGGGAACAGGCCCTTCAGCCCAACTAGTCCATACCGATCAGGTTGGCCTAGCTCAGCTAATTCCACATGCCTGCGTTTTCCCCATATCCCTCCAAACCTTTCTTATCCCTGTACCCGTCCAAGTATGTTTTAAATGTCATTGTACCTGCCTCAACTATTTCCTCTGGCAGCTTGTTCCATACACCCACTACCCACTGAGTGGAAAAAGGTGCCCCTCAGGTTCTTATTAAATCTTAGTCCTGCTTACCTTAAACGTATGTGCTCATGTTTTTGATTCTGGTCATTTGTTAAAAGACACCTCTATAAGATCACCCCTCAACTTCCTGCCCTTCAAGGATAAAGTCCTAGCCTGCCCTATAGATCAGCCCCTAAAGTCCTGGCAACATCCTCATAAATCTTATCTGCATTCTTTCCATCTAAATGACACCCTTCCTATAGTGGGGAGACTAAATCTGAGCACAATACTCCAAGTGCGTCCTCACCATCGTCTTGTCCAACTGTAACGTCCCATCCCAACTTCTATGCTGAGTACCCTGACTGATGAAGACCAATGTATCAAAAGCCTTTTTGACCATCCTATCCACCTGTGACGTCACTTTCAGGAAAGATGCGCCTGCACTCCTAGATCCCTCGGCCCCACATCACTCCCCAGACCCGACCATTCACTGTGAAGTCCTTGTGCCGTGGTTTGACTTCCCAAAATACACGTCCCTGTATTAAACACCCGATCATTCCTCACCCCACTTGCCAAAATGATCAAGAGGCTACTGCAATTTTTGAATTTCACTATGTACGATATCGCCCACTTTAGTTTAATCTGCAAGTTTACTAATCATGCTTTGTACATTCATATCCAAATCATTGGGGAAGTTGGGTATATGACGTTGGACCATGGCTCTGTCATGGTCTCATTGAATGGTGGAACAAACTCGAAGATTAAATAGTCGAGGCTTTTCCTCTGACCAACCTTTTCAATAGGCTTTTAGCTGATGAACTAGTTCTGAGATATTGTTATGTGATGTGTCAGTTATTTTGCGCATTGTGAGTTTGAACAACAGTGAGATAAAAGATCAGATAATCTGGCTTGTTGATGTTGGTTTAGTGATAAATATGGCCATGTATGGGGAAATTACTTTCCTTGCCTCTGAATATCACCATGGGATACATACTCGCATGAGGCCAAATGGAGCTGTAGATTTAGATCTTGCCCTAAAGACATTGCAGTGCTCCAGCATTTCCAGGACTGTAAATCTAGATAATGTGCATAATTTTTCTGACTGAGCCAAAACTCGTACTTCACCATTTCTCAGAGGTGTGTAGAGAAACTGATTGACCTTTAAAAAGACTTGATTTAAAGTAAATGTTGTGAAGAGAATAGGTAGATCTAGTAACAATTCTTTCAAAAATCCTTGTGGGTGTGAAGTTCAGCCACGGGGCTAACATGTGGAGGTGTTTAAACGTGGCTCAGATTGGTGGCAAATATCAAGGCACTGTGGTCTTGAATCTAAGATAGACACAAAATGCCGGAGTAACTCAGCGGGACAGGCAGCATCTCTGGAGAGAAAGAATGGGTGCCTTTTTTCGGGTCGAGGCCCTTCTTCAGACTCAGACTCAGAGTCTGAAGAAGGGTTTCGACTCAAAATGTCACCCACCCTGCCTGTCCCGCTGAGTTGCTCCAGTATTTTGTGTCTATATTTGATTTAATCCAGCATCTGCACTTCCTTTCTGCACATGCAGTTTTTGATCTATCAGCTCGAAGGTATTAAAGATGATCGATCGGCATGACAGTCTTTTTTGACCTTACAACCAAAGAGAATATGAGCCAAAGATATGGCCTTAAGTGTTATACTATATTTTTATCTCCCATATTTTTAAAAGCAATTCAATGCCTCTCATACAGGTACATATTATCTATCTTATCAAATTAGATAGCCCATCATCAAATTTGGTGGGTATAATGAAATAGTTTTTTGCATTGTTCGGCAGGTCAACTTCTGAGAGAAACCAGGATATTGTTTGTGTTTCAAGATGGCATTCTGTCTTTTTGTAATTACTCAAGGATTTGTAATAATTGGATGTCAAATTCCCTCTGTAGATGGGGTCTGTTGGTGCTTTGTTCGAATTTCAGTGAATACTGTTCCACCATCCTATCTGCTTTTCATGATAGAGACTTGTTGCAGTAATTCGGGTCCACATTGTTAATAGACTGAGTTAACTTTATTCTTTCCTAGCTCTGGAGAACAAATTTAAAAGTTCAAGGAAAATGTTGGCACCTGCCAAACTGGCGCAGGGTGCTCAGTCCTCGTTTGTTTTCTTGGTAATGATCCCTGGGCAAGCATCACATCATGTATGGGATGCAATTAAGCAAGTCAGATGCATTCAGGTATTCACCGACCTGATAGGTAGAATTGCAGAACAAGTGCCTCAAAATAAGGCGCATTGAATCTTCAGCGTAGTAAGAGACCATTCATCCCACAGATCTGTGTTAGTTTAGGCCTCGGGCTGCTATAATATCCTTCATTTCCTTCCTTGCTCGCACTTGACGAACTTTCACTTACTGTATCTCTGAGGAAAAACTTTTTCACCCAGAAAGTTGAGGGAAATCTTTTTTACCCAGAGAGTGGAGGAAAAACATTTTCAGTTGTGAATCTGTGGAATTCTCTGCCACAGAAGGCAGTGGAGGCCAATTCACTGGATGTATTCAAGAGAGAGTTGGATATAGCTCTGAGGGCTAACGGAATCAAGGGATATGGGGAGAAAGCAGGAACGGGGTACTACTAATGAATGGCAGTGCTGGCTCAAAGGGCCGAATGGCCTACTCCTGCACCTATTTTCTATGTTTCTGTTTTTCATTATTATCCCCAATATTTCCAGATTGCACAATCTCATTCCTCTGTGCATAAAGAAGTTTCTGCTGAAATCCGTGCAGAATTTACTGGTAACTTGCAGGGTGTCGATTGGGTGGCTTGTGGGGTCACTTTTGCAATTTAGATGATAACCCTCAGATGTACATGAGGAGGATTTTGATGGACTTCGACAAGATTGACGGCTTAGAGTGACGCTGCCATTTCTAAATCTGGTTGTTACGGCTGCCAAAATCAAATACCTCAAAGACCAATAACATAATACAAAACCAGGTTCAAATGGAAAAATTATTTATTTTTCACTAACAAAAAGAACTAAACCTGGATCAAACAAACAAAGAGGGGTCGGATGGGCCAGCAAACAAAAGATAAAGGGTGCTCTGGCCGACCACTCAATGGGCCGTCGGACCAGAGACTCTAAACCTGCCTCAGTGTGAAAATAAACCTGAAACAAAACCACGAAAACAATAATGCCAGTCCCATCCTTCCCAAGCAAAATAAGTTAATACAGAATGAAGAGTTACATAAAGAACACTATGCAATCAAACAAACTAAACCAACACCAGACTGCTGCCACCAGTCTGGGGGGGGAAGAGAGAGAGAGACTGGCAGTGCACATGGTCTTTTTAAGCTGAGGCTCCGTCATCAGGCTCACGTGATGCAGCTTGGGCCAGGAGCCTCCAATCAGGTACAGGAGCAGCCAGGCAGCAGGAGGTACTAATGGAAATCAGAGAAACAGGTTAGTACATTATTAAAGGTACACAAAAATGCTGGAGAAACTCAGCGGGTGCAGCAGCATCTATGGAGCGAAGGAAATAGGTGACGTTTCGGGCCGAAACCCTTCTTCAGACTGATGGGGGGTGGGGGGAGAAGGAAGGAAAAAGGGAGGAGGAGGAGCCCGAGGGCGGGGAGATGAGAGGAGACAGCTCGAGGGTTAAGGAAGGGGAGGAGACAGCAATGGCTAGCAAAACTGGGAGAATTCAACGTTCATGCCATCCGGACGCAAGCAACCCAGGCGGAATATGAGGTGATGTTCCTCCAATTTCCGGTGTTGCTCACTCTGGCAATGGAGGAGACCCAGGACAGAGAGGTCGGATTGGGAATGGGAGGGGGAGTTGAAGTGCTGAGCAGGTAGGTTATTGCGGACTGAGCGGAGGTGTTCGGCGAAACGATCGCCCAACCTCCGCTTAGTCTCCCCGATGTAAATCAGCTGACATCTAGAGCAGCGGATGCAGTAGATGAGGTTGGAGGAGATACAGGTGAACCTTTGTCGCACCTGGAACGACTGCTTGGGTCCTTGAATGGAGTCGAGGGGGGAGGTGAAGGGACAGGTATTGCATTTCTTGCGGTTGCAACGGAAAGTGCCCGGGGAGGGGGTGGTACGGGAGGGAAGGGAAGAATTGACAAGGGAGTTGCGGAGGGAGCGGTCTTTGCGGAAGGCAGACATAGGGGGAGATGGGAAGATGTGGCGAGTGGTGGGGTCACGTTGGAGGTGGCGGAGGATTATGTGTTGTATTTGCCGGCTGGTGGGGTGAAAGGTGAGGACTAGGGGGACTCTGCCCTTGTTGCGAGTGCGGGGATGGGGAGAGAGAGCAGTGTTGCGGGGTATGGATGAGACCCTGGTGCGAGCCTCATCTATGGTGGCGGAGGGGAATCCCCGTTCCCTGAAGAACGAGGACATTTCTGATGCCCTGGTGTGGAATTAATTAATTAACCCCAGCAGAGGGAGCGCATAACACTGGTATCGGCTCGCCTCCTGGTCCAGAAAACTATTAAGCCATCGTGTCGTTTGAATTCTTTAGTGAGTTGTTTTTCTGCTTAAATTTTTCAGAGGTTGCCATTCAAACTTTCGGTATTTTGCTGAAAACGTACAGGTTTTCGGGTGTGATTTGGACTGCCTCCACTTCACGCCCACAGTGATTAATTGGAACATACTGAAATAATCTAGTTACCTTTGCATTGATGGGGCAAGCTTTGTAAAGGTTATGACAGAATTAGTCACAGCTTGTTCACATCTTAGACCTTAACCCAAGATCTGAGAGAAAACTGGTTGTTTCAAAAATGCTCATCGGCTGATCAAGCTTAATGGTGAATGTATTTTTTTAAATGCATTCTCTTTTACATACATTGTTATTTGAATTAGCAGGACTTACTGAAGCAATGTTGCAAATGATGTCGGTAGCCTCCTGCAGTCTCCTCATCTTTTCCATTGATGGAAATCTGCCATGCTCTATCTTGAGCTAAAACAAAGAAACCTGTAGCAAGACATATATACACAAAAATGATGCACAAGAGACTGCAGATGCTGGAATCATGAGCATAAAACAAACTAAAACAAACTTTTACGAGGATGTTGCCAGATCTTAAGGGCCTGAGCTTCAAGGAGAGGTTTGTCAGGCTTTGACTTTATTCCTTGGTGCAGGAGGCTGAGGGGTCATTTCATGGATTTTTATAAAACCGTGAGGGGGATAGATAGGGTGAATACCCAGAGTAGTCGGAAGAACCAGGGGACATAAGTTTAAGGTAAGAGGAAAAGATTTAATAGGAACATGAGGGACACGAGAATTATCCCAGGAATGATGTGTTCACAGGTGATGAGTGTTTGACAACACTGGCCCTGTACTCGCTGGAGTTTAGAAGGATGAGGGGGTACCTCATTGAAACTTACTGAATCGTGAAATGTCTGGATAGAGTGAATGTGGAGAGGATGGCTTCACTAGTGGGAGAGTCTAGGACGAGAGGCCGTAGCCTCAGAATAAAAGGACGTACCTTTAGGAAGGAGATGAGGAGGAGTTTTTTTCGTTAGAGTGTGATGAATCTGTGGAATGCATTGCCACCGACGGTTGTGGAGGCCATCAATGGATATCTTTAAGGAGGAGATTGACAAAAGATTGAGAATGGGGTTGAGAGGGAAAGATAGATTGGCTATGATTGAATGGCAGAGTTGACTTGATGGGCCGAATGACCTAATTCTGCTCCTATATCTTAAGAACATGTTTTTCACACAGAGGATGTGGGTATATGGAATGAGATGCCAGAGGATATAGTTGACGCAGGTACTGTAACAACATTCAAAAGACATTTCGACGGGTTCAACAATAAGCAAGGTTTGGAGGGATATGGGTCAAATGCAGACAGGTTGGACCAGCGTAGATGGAGCATCTTAGTTGGTACAGGCATGTTGGGCCGAATGGCCTGATTCCATGCTGTATGACTACGCTGGAGGAACTCATCTGGTCAGGAAGCATCTGTCGGGGGGACATGGAAGGTTAGCAATTCGGAATGGGACTATTCTTCAGTCTGATGACTGAAACCAATTCTCTGTTTGTGCTCAAGATTCCAGCATCTGCAGTCCCTTGTGTCCCCGAGTGATGAGGAGACGCAGGTTGACATTGGGTTGAGTCAGGATGTCACGCAGTCTTCAGTCCAGAAGCCATAAAATTATGACTCCGTCTGAAGAAGGGTCTCAACCCGAAAAACGTCACCCATTCCTTCTCTCCAGAGATGCTGCCTGTCGCGCTGAGTTACTCCATCTTTTTGTGTCTCTCTTCGATTTAAACCAGCATCTGCCGTTCCTTTCTACACTGTAGTAAAATTATGCTTGTTTTTTAAATTCCAGAGTACTTATTTGAATTTAAATTCCGCAGCTGCCATTGTGTGGTTCAAACTTGTCTCCCTTAACGATCCAGAACTGTGGCAGCTTACCTGTAACATAACTGTTACACTGACATTTAGTTTAGTTCAGAGATACAGTGCGGAAACAGGCCCTTCGGCCCATCGAGTCCACGCCGACCAGCGATCCTCATGCACTAACACCGTCCCACACACACTAGGGACAATTTACAATTTTACCAAGCCAATTAGCCTACAAACCTGTACGTCTTTGGGATGTGGGAGGAAACCAGAGCACCCGGAGAAAATCCACGCAGCTCACGGGGAGAGCGTACAAACTCCGTACAGACAGACCATGTCCTGCAACTTCTCCTACAATGGCCAGCTTCACACTCAGATCTTTTGTGTTATAAGGCAATAGCAGCACCACTGTGCTACTCTGTAAGGCCAGGACACCATGCACAACTCTCTTGCTCCTTATAATGTCACAGAATATTATACACCATATGGATGCATTATTACCCATCCTTCAATGCCCTTAAGAAGATGGTAGACAGTTGCCATCTAATCAACTGAAGTCAAGTGATCCCTCGAGTAGTAATGATGGAGGGGCAGGCTCCATGGTAATATCATTGGGTAGTGAATTCCAGGACACAGACACAGCAGTGAGGAAATATTGGCAATATAAATCCATACCTGGATGGTGTGTACTTGGAGGCATCTGCAAGCCACAGGGTTCCCATGCACCTGTCTGCGGTTGTCTTGGCAGACCTGCCGTGGGTTTCATCTCTTCTCTTCCAGTTCCCTGTAGCCCTCAATTCCCTGATGCGTCAAAATATTTACATTCTCTTATAAATATCCCAATAAAATCTAGTAGTGTAGGAAAGAACTGCAGATGCTGGTTTAAATCGAAGGTAGACACAAAATGTTGGAGGTCTGAAGAAGAGTCTCGACCCAAAACGTCACCCATTCCTTCTCTCCAGAGATGCTGCCCGTCCCACTGAGTTACTCCAGCATTTTGTGTCTACTCCCAATAATCTAGATTCCGCAACCCTTCATGGTAGAGAATTCCAGAGATACACTACCTTCGGTTTTAAATGACCACCCCCTCTTCTTATAACTATGGCCATTCATTCAAGATTCTCCTTCGAATGGATATGTCTTGACATCTACTCCTCATGCCTTCAAGATCTTTTGTATTTCAACAAGATAACCTCTCATTCTTCTAAACTCCAAAAATATAAATCTAATGTCTGTATCCACCAATTAATCTCTTGGATGCTCCCAGTGGCATTATATCCATAAATAAGAGGAGCGAATTGTGTACAGTTTCTACTCTTAACAACTGACCTTGGCGTTAGCAACTTTTCACTTAGTGAACCTGTTGAATGAATCATGCACAAGCACTTGTTGGGAAATTGATTTCTTAGTGTATCAATTACACAACATTGAGAGTTTTATGTTTAAACTAAACAAAGATATGCTACGTTTATTCAGTTTTGGTCTAGAATTCAAAAGTTGCAATGGATAATGGCCAAAGGAATTTCTAACTTGAACGTTCTTTAAAAGTTCCACTGTAAGAATTGGACTTTTACCAATTGGAAGAATTCCAAGAACTTGCAAATTGCCAGGTTGCACAGGACGTAGTTGAATTTTCAAAGTGATGATGGGATTGAACTGTTTTCCGATTGCTTAGATGGTTTGAGAAGACTCAGTTGATGGGATCAATCAAAATCGTAGGTGTTTAAGCAAAATTTTTTTATCTTCCCACATAATTAACTGGGCATTACTTTGCCAAATAGTTAAAATTAAGAATATACGACGCTCTGGAGCCTCATAATTGCTTCAATCCATCAAAATAGAATCCAGGAGGTAGAAACAAGGAACAGTACATGCTGGTTTACAAAGAGGGGCTGGAAATGCTCAGTCCCATTGACTGAGTCATCTCAAATCATCTATGTAACCAGAAAGAAGAATCCATGTGTTTTCTCAACATTGAAATCCTTTATTTTTCCACTTTCTTTTTTAACCATATAACCATATAACAATTACAGCACGGAAACAGGCCATCTCGGCCCTTCTAGTCCGTGCCGAACACGTATTCTCCCCTAGTCACATCTACCTGCACTCAGACCATAACCCTCCATTCCTTTCCCGTCCATATAACTATCCAATTTATTTTTAAATGATAAAATCGAACCTGCCTCCACCACCTTCACTGGAAGCTCATTCCACACAGCTACCACTCTCTGAGTAAAGAAGTTCCCCCTCATGTTACCCCTAAACTTCTGTCCCTTAATTCTCGTCAAATTTTTCTTTCAACCAGAAAATTATAATTATAAAATAATAATCTTAGCGGCCAGGGTATTGTAAACATCAATGGAGAACAAAGATTTGCTCAAAATCCTCCGACCCCATCAAAACGATAACAGGCAGCCTTGGAAGCCTAACCTCCTTAGTCAAACCGCACGTCAAAAACCTTGGCGTGATATTTGACTCCACATTAAAGTTTGACAAGCAAGTCAACTCTGTGGTAAAAGCTGGTTTCTTCCAGCTTCGTACAAACGCTAAAATCAAATAGTTCCGCAAATTCGACGACCTTGAAAAAAATCATCCACGCATTCATCTTTTCCCGCCTTGACTACTGCAACTTCCTATACACTGGCATCAGCCAATCATCCCTGTCCCATCTGCAATTGGTCCAAAACGCCGCAGCAAGACTTCTGACGGGTACCCGTAAACGGGACCACATCTCCCCGATCCTGGCCTCTCTCCACTGGCTCCCAGTATGGTATAGAATCAATTTCAAGCTCCTCTTATTCGTTTACAAAGCCCCTAACGGGCTTGCCCCCCCCCCATATCAAAAATCTTCTAACCAACCATTCTACCTCAAGGTCCCTCAGGTCGGCCGACTTGGGGCTACTGACTATCCCGCGGTCTAGGTTTAAGCTCAGGGGTGACCGCGTATTTGCGGTTGCAACACCTAAACTGTGGAATAGCATCCCGCTCCTCATCAGAACTGCCCCCACCATGGACTCCTTTAAGACACGACTCAAAACCTATTTCTACTCCCTTGCATTTTTGAGCCACTCTGAGGGGGCGCTGTAAACAGTTGATGTATGTATTGTTAGATCTGTCTACCGTTGCATGTATCAAATTAGTACCTACACTGATGTGAAGCACTTTGGTCAACGTGAGTTGATTTTAAATGTGCTCTACAAAGAAATTTATTATTATTATTATTATTATTAAAAAATAGTTTGTCTATCGGAAGGTGTTAATCTATGGATTCACCATGCAGACGACAGAAACTGACTCCGTGCAGTTGTTGGAGCCTGAGGTTAAATTGAATGCACATGTTCTGCTCTATAAAAGTTCCAGACTGTAGGATCCAAGGAATGGAGGGAAGTTACTGCAAAAATAATGAAGTAAATTATATTGAAGAAAGACACAAAAAGCTCGAGTAACTGAGCGGGCCAGGCAGCATCTCTGGAGAGAAGGAATGGGTGATGTTTCGGGTCGAGACCCTTATTTTTCTGTCTCAATTTCCAGGTCTTATTTCTTTTCAATAAATTATGATTAATAGCAGGCTTCCAAATGTGTTTAGTTTAGTTTAAAGATACAGTGCAAAACAGGCCCTTCGGCCCACCGAGTCCGCGCCGACCAACGATCCCCGCACATTAACACTATCCTACACACACTAGGGTCAATTTTTACGATTTTACTAAACTAATTAGCCTACAAACCTGTGTGTCTTTGGAGTGTGGGAGGAAACCTGAGCACCCAGGCAAAACTCACGTAGGTCACGGGGAGAATGTACAAACTCTGTACAGACAGCACCAGTAGTCAGGATCGAACCCAGGTCTCTGGCGCTGTAAGGCAGCAACTCTACTGCTGCGTCACCATGCCAGCCCTATACAACACAGAAATAGGCCACTCAACCAAAGCTTACCTGTGACGACCAAGATGCCCCATCAACCAGTCCCACCTACCTGCATTTGGCCCATCTTCCTCAACCTTTCCTATGCATGTATCTTTCCAAATGTATTTTAATTCAACAGAAGATCTACGTCAGTATCGCCACCCTGCTCTAGGAAGGTTATCACTAAGCTGGAAAGAGTGCAGAGAAGATTTATGTGGATGTTGCTAGGACTGGAGGGCTAGAGCTATAGGGAGGCGTTGGGAAGGCTAGGATAGGGTATGAGGGTAATAGACAGGGTGAATGCACAGTCTTTTACCCAGAGTTGGGGAATCACAGTTGTTGGACGAATTATGGATGATCACGAGTCAGTATAGGAGGGAGATCGATCGACTGACTGAATGGTGCCAGAACATCAACCCTGCTCTCCATGTCGGTAAAACAAAGGAGCTAATTGTTGACTTTAGAAGCGGAAGGCCGAGGATCTACATCGACGGGACTTTGGTGGAGAGAGTCAAAAGCCTCGTATTCCTGGGCGTGAAGATCTGTCCTGGACCCACCACATTGATGCAATTGTAAAGAAACCCCATCAACACCTCTGCCTTCTTGGAAGATTGAGGAGATTCGGTATGTTGATGGATACTGTCTTGAACTTCTACGAATGAATGGTAGTGAGCATATTGTCTGGTTGCACCGAGTCCTGGTTTGGCAATTCAACAAAGAAGAATGTGAAGAGTGGAGAACACTAAACTCCACACCGTCAAAGGGATCTACGGGAGTCGCTGCCTCAAAAACGCAGCCGGCATCATCAGAGACCCATGTCACCCTGGCCATGCTTTTAGTCCATCGGGAAGAAGGTACAGGAGCCTGAAAACTGTAATGTCCAGGTTCACGAGCAGCTTCTTCCCAATAACCATCAGGCTATTAAATACCACAACCTCCAACAAAGCTCCAAACTGCATTCACCTGGGGACCATTGCTTTCGTCTTTGCACTATTGTTTGTTTTTTATATGAAGAACTTTCTTGTTGTTTATTTGGTGTTTGCTGGGCATTATATTTGCATATCTGGTGTGCTGCTGCAAGTAAGGATTTCATTGTTCTGTTTGGAACATTTGGCAATCACCTCTTCAGCAGAGAAGGTTATTGGCTGCAACCTTCCCTCCATTGATGAACTGTACACTGCAAGGGCCAGGAAGCGAGCGGGCAAGATCATCTCTGACCGCTCTCACCCTGGCCACAAGCTCTTTGAATCACTTCCCTCTGGAAGGCGACTCCAGATTGTCAAAGCTGCCACAGCCAGACATAAAAACAGTTTTTATCCACGAGTAGTTGCTCTACTCAACAGCCAAAAATCTGTAGCCTCCCTTTGATCTGGTATTTTGTTGGTTCACATGCTTGATCAATGGTGTTTTATCATTAATGTTGTATTATTATTAATGTTTAGTGTTTTCTGAGTCATTCGTAACTGTCACTGTATGTCATGTTGTTACTTGTGGGCGGAGCACCAAGGCAAATTCCTTGTATGTGAATACTTGGCCAATAAACTTACTTAAAACACTTTTGACTCCTAGAGGGCACAGGTTTATGGTGAGAGGGGAAAGATTTAATAGGAACCTAAGAGGCAACTTTTTCACCAAGAGGGCAGTGATTATATGGAACGAGCTGCCAGAGAAAGAGGTTGAGTCAGGTACAATAACAACATTTAGCAGATCTTTAGACAGGCACATAGATTGGAAAGGTTGAGAGGGAAATGGGCCAAGTGCAGACAAATGGCTTGTTTAGATGGGGCATCTTGGTCGGTATGTACGACTTGGGTCAAGGGGGATGTCCCGTGCTCTATGACTCTATGAATCTATCTGTTCCAGTATCAGGTCACAGGGCCACCGCACCCATTTGTTTTGCAATTTGGGGAAAGTTAACGGATAAATTCAGTCTTACAGCAAAATTCAATGCTTTTATTCGTGGAATTTTACCTATTGTTGGATATAACTGTACTTTAAAATTGGTACAAAGCTCCCAACGAACACGCAAGCATGTCTATTACTCAGATAAAATACAGATTTTATTGAAAAAAATGGATTTGCAAAGAGAAGTTTACAACAATATTGTTAGACTATGTCATCTGAGAGCCGGCAACCTTTCCTCAATTGGTCTTATATTGATCATGACCTAAATTGTTTGTCCCACGTGTAAACATCAGCTCTCTCAGCAAGCTAATGTAACGTAACAGTGGCATCATGATTCAGCAGATCACTGCTGGAGATTGATCCTATGTCACCACAAGAGTGCATTCTGAAACTGAAATGTCATTAACTCCTACAGAGCATGCAAAAATCTCATTACAGACATGCAGAGAGCACTGAAATCTCATTGCCTTATGCTGCAGACAACAACTGTAGGCAGTGCACACTGAAATCTTAATACAGGCTTGCCTTGCACCAAATATCACAACCTCATGTTTGAATCGTGCATGTCTCATGCTAAGGTGGGCAATTAGGGATGGGAACTAAATGTTACCTTGTCAGTAATGTCTACAGCACCAAAACAAAAAAAACTTGCAACAAAATTTTCACTCGATGTTCATAAGCAATTGGCAATCAGTAAATTCCATTTTTGCCATGTTAAGGCAGACGCACAAGCATAAACTGTTCAATCAGCCCATCTGTATACAGCAGCGTTTGCTGAGAGGGAACTACATTTTGCCACGCAAATGTGTTAACTTCTTCAGAGCTGAAGGAATGATCGTTGCAATTATCTGTCCATTTAGGATATTTGTTTATTATTTCATCTGAACTTCCAACTGCAGAACTTGTTTTTTTTTCAGCGCCATGCACACCCTCCAAAAACGTATCAGTGCTGTACTGGGCCTACGCGATCTCCTGTTTACTACACACTTTAACTTCCCCTCCTATTCCCACACTGACCTTTCTGTCCTGGGCCTCCTCCACTGTCAGAGTGAGGCCCAGCACAAATTGGAGGAACAACACCTTATATTTTGCTTGGGCAGAATTAATATTGATTTCTCTAACTTCAAGTAAGCCTTGCTTTCCATCTCTCTCCATCCCTCCCCACCCTAGTTCTTCTACTAGTTTCACTGTCCTCCTTATTAATTTCACTGTTTGTATGCCTCGTTGTCTACTTCCCCACAGCCAACAATTGATAATCGTCTGATGTGTCCTTTTCACACCTTACGTGGTCTATGTGCCCTTACATATCTGTATTTTTTCTCTCCCCTGGCTCACAGTCTGAAGAAGGGTCTCAACTAGAATTTCTTTGCAGAGATGCTGCCTGTCCCATCGAGTTACTGCAGTATTTTGTGTCTATCTTCGTTGTAAACCAGCGTCTGTAGTTCCTTCCTACATGAGTTGTCTTTGGTCTCGGTTGTCAGCCGATAGCTCTAAGGATGAAGAATGGTAACGGTTCCCAGTATTTAGGCAAATTCCTGACCACGAGGTGGCTCAGATACCTTCATGCCTTTGTGTTGCTCTTACCTGCGGTTAAATAAAGTGGAGATAATTGGAAGTCATTAATGCACACCACAACTCTTCCACAATTTATTTTGTATCCGCGGAGCAAATAACTGCTGGCACAGAAAATACAAGCTCTTTTCTGATTATGTTATCCAACACATTTATGTCCAGCAATCCAGCACCCTAGCCGCAAACTCTTTGAATCACTTCCCTCTGGAAGGCAACTCCGGACTGTCAAAGCTGCCTTTCTTTTTTATTTTATTTTCTTTTCTCTATTCTCTCTCTCAACTTTCTTCATTTACTCGTTTTCTTTTTTCACACACTATATATTTCACATCTTTCTATCCTTTACTATCTAACTTCTTTTTCTTATTCTAATCTTTTTTCAGTGTAACAAAAAAAAAAAAGAAATTGTACATAAAATGTATTATGAAAATATATATTAGGCACTTTGGTGCCATATGACTGTACTTACTTCTAATAAAATAAAATATTAAAAAAAAAAAAAGCTGCCACAACCACACATACTCGTGCTTTTTTCCACGAGTAGTAGCTCTACTCAATAACCAAAAATATGTAGCCTCCTTTTGCTCTGGTATTTTATTTAATTCACATGTTTAATCAATACTGTTTTATTATTAATGTTTAATGTTTTATGTGTCATTCCTAACTGTCACTGTATGTCATGTTGTCACTTGCGGGCGGAGCACCAAGGCAAATTCCTTGTATGTGAATATACTTGGCCAATAAACTTATTCATTCATTCATTTCATATAAATCTTAGCATTCCTAGCACATTTCATATATTGAAGATAGACACAAAATCCTTGAATAACTCAGCGGGACAGGCAGCATCTCTGGAGAGAAGGAATGGATGACGTTTCGGGTCGAGACCCTTCTTCAGACACTTCATATCCTTCACACTTCATATAAATCGTTTAATTTACGTTAGCCTAATCCTGGTTACAGTTTACATTGTCCTTTAGTAACCATCATATTTATTGTTGCAGAGTTTAGCCCAGCTTGAGATACTTTGTAAACAGCTGTATGAAACCACTGAAACATCTACGCGACTACAGGCGGAGAAGGCCCTGGTTGAATTCACCAACAGCCCGGACTGCCTGAGTAAATGCCAACTACTCCTAGAGAGAGGAAGTGTAAGTACCATTGACACTTGACTACATATTCCTGCAGTTTGTAGATAGTTTAAATAGTATGTAGTATAATAGTATATTGTAGATAGTTTAAATAGTTCCAGATGTTGGGGGAGTCCAGAACCAGGGGCTACAGTTTAAGAATAAGGGGTAAACCATTTAGAATGGAGATGAGGAAAAACGTTTTCACACAGAGGGTTGTGAATCTGTGGAATTCTCTGCATTAGAAGGCCAATTCTCTGGATGCTTTCAAGAGAGAGCTAGATAGGGCTCTTAAAGATAGCGGAGTCAGGGGATATGGGGAGAAGGCAGAAACGGGGTACTGATTGTGGATGATCAGCCATGATCACAGTGAATGCGGTGCTGGCTCAAAAGGCCGAATGGCCTACTCCTGCACCTATTGTCTATTGTGTACAAAAGTACAAAATAACGTATTTTGTTGTGAAATGATCGTTCACTCAACCTTCATTAAAAAAAAAAAAAATCTTTGTTTTATCACCTTTCTTGGTTGGCATTGATATGGAGAACTTCTCAGGAGAACATAGATAGGTGACATTTTGGGTCGAGACCCTTCCTCTGGCTGATTGTAGGTGGGGGTGGGGGGGGGGGCTGGAAAAGGTTTTCCAGCTTTTATCGAGTCCTTTACAAAAATAGCCCGCAGTATTTCATACATTGCTGGTTCATTGACAATAATGTAAAGTTCTAAGAAATGGTTCTTTTAAAAAATATATATATATTTCCGAAATCTTCCTCTCGTTGTTTTCCAGTCATCGTATTCACAGTTGCTGGCAGCAACCTGCCTTACAAAGCTTGTCTCGCGAACAAATAACCCTTTGCCTTTAGAACAGCGTACAGACATACGTAAGTAAAAATTGTGGCTTCATTTTTTCTATTTGCTTTTTATTTTGTTCATCCAAATCTTGATATCCAGATGTGGCCCTTGTGGCTAAAGGGATCTGTCTGGTATGGAGAGAAGGCAGGTACAGGATACTGAGTTGGATGATCAGCCATGATCATATTGAATGGCGGTGCAGGCTCGAAGGGCCGAATGGCCTACTCCTGCACCTATTTTCTATGTTTCTATCATTTGTCATCCAAGATTCATCGGACTTGCTGGCTATACATTTCACGCCTCATGATCAAGTTAGGCCTGAAGTAAGAATTTCCACCTCTCTAGCTTTTCAACTATGACTCTCAGTTAAAATTGTGAAAGTTGGAATCCGGTATTACTATAATAATAATAATAATAATGGATGGGATTTATATAGCGCCTTTCTAATACTCAAGGCGCTTTACATCGCATTATTCATTCACTCCTCAGTCACACTCGGTGGTGGTAAGCTACTTCTGTAGCCACAGCTGCCCTGGGGCAGACTGACGGAAGCGTGGCTGCCAATCTGCGCCTACGGCCCCTCCGACCACCACCAATCACTCACACACATTCACACACATTCACACACAGGCAAAGGTGGGTGAAGTGTCTTGCCCAAGGACACAACGACAGTATGCACTCCAAGCGGGATTCGAACCGGCTACCTTCCGGTTGCCAGCCGAACACTTAGCCCATTGTGCCATCTGTCGGCTCACTATGTCCTATTATTCTTGTATTTATGTGATCTATCCACATATTTGCGCTCTTTCTCCTGCTGACTGTTATAAGGCCTGCAGTTTAACCCTAGTGCCATGATGGCTTCCATCTTGTCCCTCAACTCTACCTATATGGCCTCCTTTGAGAACCCTCCAGGATGCCCTCCCTCTGGCAAAATGGGCACCTTGATCAATTTACAGTGCCACCCCTTTCACATTATCCTTGCCACGCCTGATAACTCCACACCTTGCAATGTTGCAATGCCAGTTCTGTTGTCCTATCAAACATGTCTACGTGATAGCACAATATCATCATCCATGTGCTGATAAATGTTTGGAGTTCACCAGCCTGTATTGTAATGCCGTTCACTTCAAATAAGATATTATTCAATGGTTTTGTCAGCAGTATTTTTTGTTTAGTTTTGAAGTCAGAAACAGTGCAATAATCCAGTTTGAAGTTCCATTGCAAAACTTCTGTATCAGTATTCTCATTGTTCAGGTGATACATTAAATTGAGACCCCCTTTGTAGAGTTCTCTATGATGCCTATTCAAGATTTAGTGTCTGTTTTTATTGTTGGCCAAGAATTGTGCTCATGGCATTTAATTGCGTCGATATTGTCTTCCATATTTCAATGGTACACGTACAATAAAGTGGAGAAAAAAGTACTTCAATGACTGTAAGGTGATTTGGGACATCATCAGGTTGGGACAAGCTCTGAAGTTTGTACTTCCACGGCAATACTAAATGCTGCAGGCAGCATCATGGGGGAAATACAGTCAATGGTTCATTCCAAGGACCCTTTATCAAAACATTGAGATAACAAGTATGTGCTTTAATTTGGGGAGAGAGAGAAGGAAGGGTGGAGAGAACAGAGGGACTGTCTGGTAGCAATTCACTTTTTAATGCATTGTTTATGAAATTCAGAATACAGTCTCTATAATGGACAAACCTAACGCAGGTTGACTGAGTGTTTATCCTGATACCTCTGTTCATTTCACACATGCGACCCTGAGTTTCCTGTCACTCTAGTTCCTGTCTCCCTTTGACCTCTCTACCCCGCACCTCCTACATTGTTCCAGTTATTGTTTAAAGTTATCTCGGAGCAGCCAGCCTCTCATCTTCCATCTGGGCCTGTGGCGACCTGAAGAACATAATAAACAATTTCAGATAACCATCCTCCACTGTTGTGGCTGTACCTCTCTGTTTTAATTATTTTCCTTTTTTAATCTCTACTGTTTTTAACTACCAGCTTTTATAGCTGCTACTTGACGACTTTGGTCTATACTCTAAATGCTTCTGTTTAGTTTAGTGATACAGCACAAAAACAGGCCCTTCGGCCCACCGAGTCCGCACCGACCAGCGATCCCTGCACATTAACACTATCCTACACACACTATGGACAATTTACACTTACACCAAGCCAATTAACCTACAAACCTGTACGTCTTTGGAGTGTGGGAGGAAACTGAAGATCTCGGAGAAAACCCATGTGGTCACGGGGAGAACGTACAAACTCCCTATAGACAGCGCCTGTCGTCGGGATTGAACCTGGCACTGTGAGGCAGCAACTCTAATGCTGCATCTCCATGGCCGCCCTCTACCATGTTCATTTTGCACTTGTCAGTTCTGGTGAAGGGTCTTTAATCTGAAATATTGTCTCTGTTATGTTCCTATGGATGTTCCTTGACCTGGCGAAGAGTTAAAATGTTCTATTTTTGTTTCACTTTCTAGCCACTGCAGTTTTTTATGTTCCCCGGTCTTTCATTAAATTGGATGATAAAGCCGCAATAGTTTGCATGTATGGTGCATAATTTAATTTATTTTCACTTTCTTTTTTTGGCCTTAGGAAACTATGTGTTGAATTACTTGGCGACCAGACCAAAACTAGCAAGCTTTGTAACGCAAGCACTCATCCAACTCTTTGCCCGAATCACCAAACTGGGCTGGTTTGACTGCCAGAAGGAGGAGTATGTCTTTAGGAATGTCATTGCCGATGTCACAAGATTTTTGCAGGTAGGGGTTGCCACAGTTAAGCATCATTATTGGGAATCTACTCTGTCTTCGTAAATTGGCAGTAGCCAAATTTATTGTCATAATGTCTCTTCATCATTTCTTTTGGTGACAGTTTACAGGGAGAAGGTAGGAGAATGGAGTTGAGAGGGAAAAATAGATTAGGCATGCTTGAATGGCAGAGTGGACTCGATGGGCGGAATGACCTTGTATGTGAATACTTGGCCAATAAACTTACTTACTTTACCTAACTCTGCTCTTCTAACTTATGGTCTTATTTGTTTCCACTGCCTCTGAAGCCTATATTGCTGGTCATGTAATCAAATTCTAGGAATGCATTGTGCCTGATTGCACTGAAGGCTTGTAGTTGGTTTGAAGGCTCCAAGGAGAATGGCAGTATAGAAGTTAGAGATACACTGGAGTACAGATGTACAAAGCACCTGATTTATCACTTCTGGATTTGGCATCGTCAAATTGCACTTGACTTGCAATCACATTGACTTCCTGAAGTTGATGAGATTACAAGTCAAGTGCATCTCCAGAGGATTCAGTTACAATATTTGTTGCAGATATCCTGCAAGCTCATTCATTTGAATAGGTTCACTGACTCCCATTCGGCCCTGTGACTTTGTGCTGGTTTTTAGAGTAATTCCATAAACTCCATTACCCCCACTTGTTTTTCCATGACCTATTATATCTCAAATGCCCTGATTCACCTGCTCGCCAATCCAACTAATCCCCAGACTAACATGCCTTTGCGGTGTCGGAGGGATCTAGAGCACCCAGAAGAAACCTGTACAGTCTACAGGAGAATGTGTATCCCCACACTGCAGGTACCTGTCAGACATGTGTAGCTCCACACTGACAACGATCCAGGTTGGATCAATACCTGGTTCGTTGGAGCTGTGAGACTGAGTTTATCACTGTGTCGTTGTGCTTGATGACTGATTCCATTTTTGAGTCCAAATGGCCAGGAAACCCATTCTGATCTTTTGCATCATGCCTATGTCCTGCAGAGCACAATTCTCCCCTCTGCTGCTCAGCGTATATTTTTGAAGGAGGCAGAGATGGTGGATTAATGAGGCTTAAATGTCATGGATAAATTGTTGGTAATTACACTTATTATTGCTTCAGGGAAACCAGGAGGCGAAAGTAACCAATGTTGTTTCTGTGCTTCTCCACAGGACAGTGTTGAGCACTGTATTATAGGAGTCATGATTCTTTCCCAGTTAACGAATGAAATAAACCAGGTGAGTGCCACAGGGACCTCCAATGTCACCTCGTCTCATTAAATTCCATTTCCCTCTCCCATCCTGTTTGTATGTTATTTGTTATGTTCTACTTGCACCAGGTTTTTGAGGCAGAATCATTTTATTTAAATAGTAGTAACACTTCTGCTTGCAATCACGAAAGCACTTTTCCAAGCTCACTTGATATACTGTTCAGACTTTTCCCATTGCTGGGCTGGCTGGACCTGTTTAATCCCTGAGGCTCAGGTGTACTGTGGGTTTGTTGCAGGATCACACATACATTCTTCCTGTGGGGTGATACGGGCTCTTTTATGTTCATTTTCACCATTTTACTTCATTGCCTTTTGATGTTTTTGCTCTGTTCAAACCTGAGCCATAAGTTGACCTTGGATGAGGAAGGCAATTTGGTAACGTGATTTCTAGTGAGACATTGTGTGCAGTGTATCCAATAGGACTTTGTTGTATTTTCTTGCGGGAGGAATAGATCAGGCTTGCGCCAAATAGTTTACTACGTCCACATTATTTCAGCAAGTTTTGCTGAAATTTGGCAATGATGGCACGAGTGATGGAATTAGTTCCTTATAGTAAATGCCTACCATGTTATGTGTGCTGAAGCAGAGCAAGAATTTCATTGTCCTATCAGGGACACATGACAATAAACTCACTTGAACTTGATTCTATTCAGTAACAGAATTATAAAGATGAATTGCAGAGTTCAACCCTGCATTTTTCTGCAGTCTTGGGCAGAACAGTTGCTCTACCACCTGTCACATCCCAATGGGATGTTTTCTGTGCTACATCTGTAGAAATTGCTAAGAGTCATTTGAGACGTGTGAATTTCCTTAGTTTCTATGGAAGTAGAGACATTATGTGCTTTCAAGACGGGCAAGATTGTTTAATTGTCATTTGCACCGACAATGACAGTAAAATTCTTGCAACACCATCACAGGTCTGTAAGCCCAGCCCTTGATAGATAACTTGAAAAGCAAACAAAAATAGTTCAACACATTTTTAAAAACTCAATATTAGTGCAAAACGAAACAAAAGCTCAGTCCATAGTGCAACCAAGACAGTTCATAGTGCGTAGTTGAGTTGGTGTTTGTAGTGTTCAATAGCCTGCAATGGTGTTCTTGGCCATAGCGTCCATGTGGTTGGACAAGCACATATTGCTGGTGATATTTACACCTCGGATCTATGCTCTTGACCATCTCCACATCAGCACCATCGATGTCGACCTGTACACCACACTGCCTTCTGGTCGATGACCAGCACCTTCATTCTGCTGACATTGAAGGGGTTGTTATTGCCTTGACCAGTTGCTGCTCAGCTCGCTATCTCCTTCCTGCAGTCATTCTCGATGTTCCAGAATCGGCCTGCCACAATGAATGGTGTCATCTGTAAACTTTTATAGATAGAGTTAGAGCAGAATTTGCCTGCACTGGTGTGAGTATAACAAATGCATCCTTACGAAGCACTGGTGTTGAGAATTATCATGGGGAGGTTTTATCACCTATCCCTCCCTGATTGTGGTCTATGGGTCAGGAAGTCAAGGATACAGCACCAGAGGGGGGTTCTAAATCCTGGATCCAGGAGATGGAGATGAATGAGTTTGGTTAGATTAATCTAACATTATGACTTAGATAACCTGTTTTGCCTTCAGGTTGTGCTATTGAGGATAGTAATCAACGAATGGTTACCCTGTCAACTCTCTCGTACAGTTGTGAATGAGATCTGTGCCTCTGGGAAAGGACATTGAGGAAGGAGCCTTCACTGTTTTAATGTGTAACAAGTTATGTTTGCAAAATGTTACAAAGTGGCAATGTACAATGTATCAAAAGGAACTGCAGATGCTGGTTCATAATAGACAAAAAAGCGCTGGAGTAACTCAGTGGGTCAGGCAGCAGGCATCTCTGGAGAAAATGGATAGGTGACATTTCGGGTCGAGACCCTCCTTCAGACTGGTTATAGTAGGGAGAGTGGGGGGGGGGAACTGGAAACGAAGGGAAAAAACAGGGTAAATCTGGGCCGGCAACAGTTTACCTCAGGCAAGGAAGTTCCCTGATAAGCTGACTTGGCTTGAGACAGGTAGGTGTGAGCCCAAGTGAGATACATGGTTGCAAACTGTCAAACTAGTTAACTGGACAACATAGAGAAACAAAAACGGGAAAATAGCCAAAAATGTCATCAAGAGGTGATTCTTAAAGGCTATCTTAGAGGAAAGATAGAGTTTAAGGGTGGGGGCGAGTCCTCCCTGGCAGCACCATGCACAGATGGCATTAGCAGAGTACAGGAAACTGAGGACTACACACAGCCAGAATTTGTGGAGCACAGTTTAGTTTAGAGATACAGTGCGGAAACAGGCCCTTCAGCCAACCTAGTCCGGACCAACCAGCGATCCCCGCACATTAACGCTATCCTACACACACTAGGGACAATTTACACTTATACCAAGCCAATTAACCTACAAACTTGTACGTCTTTGGAGTGTGGGAGGAAACCGAAGATCTTGGAGAAATTTCAGGGGGAACGTACAAACTCCCTACAGGCCGGGATCGAACCCGGGTCTCCGGTGCTGCAAGCGCTGTAAGGCAGCAGATCCACTGTGACGCCCCGCTGTTATAAAGGAAGCTAGTGTAGGAAGGAACTGCAGATGCTGGTTTACACTGTCTGAAGAAAGGGCCTCGACCTGAAATGTCTCCCATTCCTTCTCTCCAGAGATGCTGCCTGTCCCGCTGAGTTACTACAGCATTTTGTGTCTCTATAGGAAGCTTGGTGGACAGCAGGTGGCCAGCAAAGGGCAGTAAGCTCCTTCTCAGATGTTCAACGATAATCCGAGAATGTTTCTGTAGAGAATCAAATCGTTCAGTACACTCGGTGTATATTGGTACTTGTCTCCACGTGATCCAGCAGTCTCACCCTGGTCTGTTGGTCACTCTGCAGATCCTTCAACAACCTCTTCATCTCCCTGAAGGGCCCGTCCCACTCGGGCGTCATTTGCGCGTCATTTACGAGACATCATTTACGCGTCACGACGCATGATGGGCACACGTCGTGATGCGCTCATGGTGAGTGGTGACGTAGGCAGTGGGCGCCCCATGATTTTGGGATGTACAAAATCTTTGCGGGCCATCTGCGTGATGCACAAATGACGCCCAAGTGGAACAGGCCCTTGACTTACATTTTGCCACCCAATCTGTCCTGATAAACACATTCTAATCAAGGTACTATAGAAGTCTGCATTCTAATTGAAATTTAACCCCAAATGTTGTTGGCACTCTGACTTTATTAACCTGTGTTGCACCATTTAATGATTTGAGAATTGTTGCAGTAACATTTGAGTTGTGAACGTGGATGATTCATTTCTTTCTTCTAGGCTGACACTACACATCCACTGACCAAACATAGGAAAATTGCTTCGTCATTTCGAGACGCATCGCTGTTTGATATTTTCACGCTTTCTTGCAATTTACTAAAGCAGGTAAGGGTTTTACATTTTACCAACAATTGCAACCATTACTGGCGGAACCCCGAGATAATTCAAGCCTTATTTATAACTGGGCATCATGAACAAAGACATTGTGCAGTTCAATAGATGTACTGTGTAGTTACCTGTCTCACAAGGTGAATCGCTACACACAAGATGGCAAACAATGTAATGCCTCTGTGCGTTAGGTTGGGCCTTCATTTAGTCTACACACCAGCCTACTATTCCAATATCTGGAGCAAAAAAACGAAGAATTTGAGATTTCCCATCTCAAAATCTTAGGTTTTAAATTGAACAGTGGTGGAGTTTGAAGGTTTGTACCAAGAATCTATGGAACAAACTAATGCAATGGGATTGACCCACCCAAAGACAGGGCAAGCAGACAAAATGTGTTGGAAGGAACTGCAGATGTTGGTTTAAACCGAAGATAGACACAAAATGCAATGGAGTCTGAAGAAGGGCCTCAATCCCATTCCTTCTCTTCAGAGATGCTGCCTGTCTCGCTGTGTTACTCCAGCATTTTGTGTCTATCTTCAGTTTTCAACCAGCATCTGCAGTTCCTCCCTATACAATATCTGCAATGTTGTCCCAGCCACGGGTGAGCACTCCTTGCTGAACTATCCCTGAGGATGCTTGCAGCTAGAATTGATAGAATGTATGCACTATAAGCAGGAGAATTCGTCAGTAGATCATAGGTAGGGTCACAGGATTTTATCATTTGTGCAGCTTGGGATCCCATTGCATTTTTTTGGACGTGCACTCTCACTGCCGATGAAAGGACTCACGGCCCTGCACCTGCTGTTTGTCTGGGTTATTCTAATGGCATGCACTTTCTTGCAGGCATCAGGAAAGAGCTTAAATCTGAACGATGAAAGCCAACACGGTCTTCTAATGCAGCTCCTTAAACTAGCCCACAGCTGCCTCAACTTCGACTTCATTGGCACGTCAACAGATGAGTCGTCGGACGACCTCTGTACTGTCCAGATTCCAACCAGCTGGAGGTCAGGTATGGTCATATTCAGTAGTTTGTGCCACAACATCATTTGTCACGTTAATGCTTAAAGTGGAAGAACAGTCCTCTCTCCCACCCTGTCCCCTCAGCCCTCAATCTGCACCAACCCATGAAGACTCCACCACATACTTTTAGCTTGCATTCCCTCTGCAGCAATACTTGGCTCTGCTCTCCCCTTAACCCACTCTCACTATCTAGTTCTCCTTGTTACTCTCTTCCTCCTTCAGCGTGTCTTCTCCCTGCCCCTCCCTGCGTGCTCGCTGCACTCTTACACGCGTTTCTCTGTGTGGTTGGTTGCCCCATGCTCTTGCCATCACTCCTCCCGGCTCATACCCTCCCCCACCCCCCACATTCTCCCCGCCAAAGTGTGCTCGTTCCCTGTGCTCTCCTAATGCACCGGTTCTCTCCGGCCTGCGTACCCTCATTAATGTGGAGAAGCCCTCCCACCCCCGCCCCAAGACTAGCCCACCCCACTACTGTCATAGGTTTCTTGTCCACTTCCCTCCCCTCCTCCCCCAAGCTCCTAGCTTCCATTACCACATGAATACTATCAGTTGCCCACCACTTTTTTTGCAGCAGTTAATTTTATAATGTTTTCATGTCTTTCATATTAAAACCTGAGTGATCCATGTTGGCCATTAGCTAATGCCTGGTTATCATCAGATTTGTTTTTTATGGGCGCAATTATATTTAATGTGTTGAAACTGGATAAATATTAGGTGGAATAGCTTCCTCTCTAGCCCCCCAGTGTTTCTTGTTTATATTTAATGCACCCATTGTCTTTGCTGTGTTGTGGATGCCAGGATCCTCAGCTTCAAAGTTCTTGATTGCAGCCTTTATTTTCATTACAGCTGTCGCTTCTAATATAATATTTTCAATTTTTTCAAATGAATAATTTAAATGTCATTCTATTCATGAAATTATGCCAAAAAAGAGTCACAGTGAAATTGCTTTTATGATTGGTTTTCTTGTTGTACCCCAGAGGTACTAAAGGGCCTGTCACACTTTCACGACCTAATTCACAACCTTTTTTAATCGTGGACATTTTTCATCATGTAGAAAAATCGCCCCGACCTACTTGATGCCACGAGTACCTACGACTAGCATCACGACCTGCTACGACTTACCTACGACTTGCCTACGACCTTGTGACGACCATGCTGCGAGTATGAGTCAAGGGCAAACTCGGCAGAGGTCGTGAAAGTGGGACAGGCCCTTAACGCTCCGTGCATTAGTCGAGATCTTTTGAATCAGTTACTGTCCAGATTCTGATTTTGATTAGCTATATTTTTTTCTACTATGGTTTACTAACCATTGTGTGATTTTTTTCTGAAGTGATTTAATCTATGCAGTAGATTTTAATAATGTTTTGATTTTTTTGATGAATTGATGGAGCGCATGTCCAAATGTGGACGCAGATTTTTAAAATTGTGCTTTCTGTTTTTCTCACTTGAGGTACATTAATGACCAGTTGTGGCAGGGAATTTATATAGCCACAATATAATCATCCCGAGAGAAGTCATTCCCCAGATGAAGAGACCTTTGTATTTGTAGTTAGTACTGCTCAGAGCTAAATGTTTCAATATCAGAATCTTGCACTGATTGCTTATATGTTAGGAAGATTAAATTTATATCATGTTGGTACCCTATTTAAATGCCAGCTGCAGAGTTAATAATAATCTATTAAAATGTAGATAACCACTAGACCTCGTCATCCAACAACCCTAAAGGGCCTGTCCCACTTACGCGACTTTTACAGGCGAATGCCGGCACACTTCATAGGTCGCCGAAATTTTCAACATGTTGAAAATTCAGCGGCAACCAGAAAGACGCTACGACTCTTTGGAGACCTCTCACGACCATAGGCTGTATGGTTGTGATAGGTCTCCTATGGTCGTGAGAGGTCTCCTATGGTCGTGAGAGGTCTCCAAAGAATCGTAGCGTCTTTCTGGTCGCCGCTGAATTTTCAACATGTAGAAAATTTTGGCGACCTATGACGGGTGCCGGCAGTCGCCTGTAACGGTCGCATAAGTGGGACAGGCCCTTTAGATGACAAAATCTGAGAAATGGGAAGTGGGGTGTTTCACTAACATTACTTAGTCTCCACTTGCTGATCCACAACAAGCCAACAGTGGAGGGGAAGAAAAACCCCAGAGCTTGGCGATCATGGGTCTAAAGTCACCCAGGTGCACTATTCTCACAGGGTGTCATCATTACAATTACTACAATGTGGTCAGTTTAGAGCAAAAACTAGTTACTAACATGAAAACTGGAATATCTGGCTATCAAGTTTAACCCAGCAACCTCGTAGATGACAGTTTCGCATTCTGCCAGTCACTTGCTTATGCAATATCTCAGCTATGTTAAAAATCTGTCAGGTTCTTGTCTTTCATCCCATGAGCACGTGGTATTATTTCAGTTTCTCCCTGGCAGTGTATCCATTGACAGGGTAATTTGAGTTACATGGCTATGTTGTCAGTCTTTCACACAGAACTATGAATAGTACTGTACAAGAAATTGAAGAGGCTGCATTTGGAATATTGTGTGCCGTTCTGCTTACATCGCTGTAGGAAGGATGATATCAAACTGGAAAGGGGCGGAAAAGATTCACAGGGAAGTTATCGGAACTGGAGGGCTAGAGTGATAAGGAGAGACTGCAGGTTTATAAAATCATGAGGGCATATATAAAATGGTCACAGTCTTTTTTTGCCAGTCTTTTTTGGCAGCAATGCATACCTTGCATATTTAGCGACAGGCAGATGGAATTTGTAATGTTTTAGTTCTTTATTTTCTCCTTCTTTCTTCAAGGCCGCTGAGTTAAAACCTCCACTTTCTCTCAACAGCTTTCCTGGATTCATCAACCCTGCAGTTGTTTTTCGACTTGTACCATTCCATCCCTCCGTCACTGTCCCCTCTGGTGAGTTGTGCTTCTCTCTGTTGGAGGTGCAGGGACATGTGAGGGGCAGGAGAGAAGAAATGTTATCTGTGTCGTTGTGGTGATTCTCCCATCCCGCACCCCACACCACAGATTGAGTACTTTAGACTGGACTTAAGAGATACAGTGTGGAAACAGGCCCACCCAGACCATGCCAACCAGAGATCACTCTGTGGCCCTAATACTATCCTACACACTAGGGACAATTTTATAATTTTACCAAAGCCAACAAACCTGTACGTCTTTGGCGTGTGGGAGGAAACCAGAGCCCCTGGAGAAATCCCATGTGGTCACAGGTAGAACGTACAAACTCCACACAGACAGCAACATGGTCAGGATTGAACTCGGGTCTCTAGCGCTGCACCTCTGTGTCAGCCATTGTCTTCCAAGACTTTTCCAGTTGTGCATCCCTAGAATGCAAACCAAGGCCCCATTTATGTCTGGTTTTCCATTAATTTAGAGACACGGATACTGGAAGAAATGTGGCTCTGATTTATCCACCGGTGGGAAGACTAGCTTTACTGAAACTAACCTGGTAAACGAGCAGGGAAAGATAAGAGAGCAGAGTTAGTTGCTGAATCGCTGAGGACCAGAATGGGCCAGCTCAGATGATAGCAAGGAGGCAGATAGAGAGGGGTACTGACGGAGCACCAACAAGAATGGGAATTGATCATTCAGCCCCTCCATCCTCCTGGTAAGGTTTACAACAACAAAACCTCAAAGTACTGGAGTAACTCACCAGGACAGGTAGCATCTTTGGAGGACATGGATAGATCTAAACATCACCTATCTGTTACCTCCAGAGAAGCTGGAGTGACATAGCCTGAGATGCGTGTCGCAGGGTAACGCCTGTATGGTCGTGAGTAGTCGCCCAAAGAGTCGTACCTTTTTCTGGTAGCCGCTGGATTTTCAACATTTTTAACATTTTCAGCGACCTGCTGCGACTATGACGGGTGCCGGCAAGTCGCCGGAAAAATCGCGTAAGTGGGGCAGGCCCTTTAGTATGCTGTGATAACATTTTAATTAATTATAGTGAATTATAGTGCGTTTCACATTGACTTATGTTGGCTGGTTCCCCATCATTGCATTCATACATCTCCAGTCAATGTAGTCTCATAATATAATAAATGTTATCATATTACATAAATTCACCGTCACACACACACATACCAGAACAGGGATCCTGTTGCTCATTAAGAACAATAACCTGTTAGGTGCTGTGTCTACAAGTATCTGTACCCTGCAGTGAAGTGTCCATAAATGAATGGATCTACAGTATATGCTTGTAAAAGATATGTATTAATAGTAATCTTCTGGAGGGCTCCATATTTGAATGATTAATGTGTAAGTTTATATTTGAAGGAAGTTGCTGCTCCTGCCATCATTCCCACACGACAATCATAGAGAAAAACATAGAAACATGGAAAAATAGGTGCAGGAGTAGGCCATTCGGCCCTTCGAGCCAGCACCGCCATTCAATACGATCATGGCTGATCATCTAAACTCAGTATCCCGTTCCTGCTTTTCCCCTATATCCCTTGATTCCGTTAACCCTAAGAGCTAAATCTAACTCTCTCTTGAATACGTCCTGTGAATCGGCCTCCACTGCCTTCTGTGGCAGATAATTTCACAGATTCACAACTCTCTGGGTGAAGACTTTTTTCCTCATCTCAGTCCTAAATGGCTTACCCCCTTATTCTCAAACTGTGGCCCTTGGTTCTGGACTTCCCCCAACATCGAGAAAATTTTTCCTGCATCTAGCCTGTCCAATCCTTTAAAAATGTTATATGTTTCTAAAGATATCCTCTCATCCTTCTAAATTCCAGCCCAGTCGACCCATTCTTTCATCATATGGCAGTGCCGCCATCCCTGGAATCGTGAAAGATTTTATTCTCATTTTGCTGTTAACCAATTTACCTGAAGGGACTCAATGCTCTGGAAACCAAAATCTAGAGTGCAGCTTTTAAACCAAGGCGTGGTAGATGAAGGAAGGCAGCATCAGCTCATCAGCCCCATAGCCTTGAAAATACCGCTCACAGTCACACTCTCTCGCACAATACATACACACACACATACAATACACACACACACACACACACACACACACACACACACACACACACACACACACACACTGAACATTCCCTCGAGCATGGGGAATCTCAGGTGCCCACGACACTTTGAGTTAAAGTACTGATATCAAGCTGTGCTGTCTGACAGTGACTCTCTTTTCTTGCAGGTCTTATCTTGTTTAGTACAGATCGCTTCAGTCCGGAGGTCACTATTTAACAATGCAGAACGTGCAAAATTCCTCTCTCACCTCGTGGATGGCGTGAAGAGAGTTTTAGAAAATCCACAGGTGAGGAACGGTTGGCTGATAATTTCTTATACAGATGGTGGAATAAAAACATCAAAGTGAATTTTCTTCTAAGTGTGTGCAATCCTAGAAGTCTGTTTGTAATTCTGAACTGTGTTCATGGGCCCTGGTTTCTGACTGCAAGGCACAGTTTCCCCGCAGATAGTGCATTCCATTTCTCTCACTTAAGGGCAAGGATGGTGTTAGTACTTCAGGAAGGAAGGAGAGTAATTAGGAGTGCCGTTGTGAACTATAAAGCACGGAGAAAGCTCCAGAAACAAACTCTACACTCACTGAGTTGTTGAAATGGAAGGGAAGAAACAAATCTGTGTTTACATCTTGGAGGCAGAGGCAATCGTAGATGAACGTAGCTGGGAGTAGAGGTGGCTCATGTGTGTCCCTCAAGTGTGGTTCACAATTAATTTTACTCCTGGCAGATTAATGGGTTCAGTATCACATCCCTGTCCAAATTAAGAATAAGTAATACTGGAAAAATATTATTTTTTGAAAATTTGATATAAAAATACTAAGCGGCAGAAACGCGTTTTATGTTGGGCATTTTCTGTATTTATTTCACAAATACGTCGTGACTCCACAATACTTGGCCCTTGGCCTGCAAAATTGTACATTGACCGGTTTTGCCGAACACTTACACTCGGTCTGCTATGGCCTGCTAGATCTCCCAGTCGCCAACTATTTTAAATCCTCTCCCCATTCCCACATTGACCTTTCTGTCCTGGGCCTCCTCCATTGCTGGGGTGAGGTCACACACAAAGAACAGCGCCTCACCTCACACTCTGCTTGGGTAGCCGACAGCTCAACGATATGAACATTGAATTCTCCAATTATAGGTAATGACAAATCTCCCCGCCTTCTTCCCTCACCAACCCCCCCCACCATTTATTTTCCTCTGCCCACTCCCCCCTTCTCTCCCCAATGCCCCACCTAGACTCACACCTATTTCTTCCCCCCCCCCCCCCCCCAACATGTATATTCCTTCCTCTCGCTTCACAATTCACCTCTTCAATCCCTTTTCTCTCTTTTCATCTGTGGCTTTTGTCCAACCATCTTTCCATCAAAAACCCCCTTCACTTGTATCAATCTATTACCTGCCACACTTTGTACTGCCCCTCCTCCTCTCTTCTTGCTTTCTCCTCCACAATCAGTCTGAAGAAAGATCCCAACCCGAAACTTCACCTTTCCGTGTTCTCCAGAGATGCTGCCTGAGTTACTCCAGCACTTTGTGTCCACCTCGGGTGCTATAAATGGTGATACATGTAAGGATTATCTTTACTGCTTGATGGTCTTGGTATAAATTTTGTTTGAAATTAGGTTCAAATGACAATAAACAGTATTCTAATCCTGATTCTTATGGCTAGTATATATGTGTGAAACAGCAACTCCTTTTGCAGAGCTTGTCCGACCCGAACAATTACCATGAGTTCTGCAGGTTATTGGCGCGACTGAAGAGTAATTACCAACTGGGAGAGCTGGTGAAAGTGGAAAACTACCCTGAAGTCATCCGCCTAGTAGCCAATTTCACTGTAACTAGCCTTCAGGTACGACAACCAGCTACCTTTCTGGAGATGTTTATGAAAATGCATTTTTTTTAATAGAATAGATAATCGTCAGTGGATGTATGTTGGGTGAATGAGTTACATGTGGTTGTTAATACCTTCAGGAGAGGTGCATGCCAGCATTTGGCATTAGTTTGGGATGCTATGCTGCTTTGTCGTGCACAACATTTGAGCTGGGAACATTATATGACCTGCCAGTATCCAAAGTCTGTAAACCAACACATGTTTCTGAGTCTATGCTGGCAGTAACATGACTTGGGTTGGCAATATCCTCAGGGTGTTAACAGCAGTATGAGTTTGATTGGTACGTACGTTATTTGTTAAAGCCAGTTCCCTTCCACAGTTGACCTTGCATTCAAAGATGCAGCATTAAGTTGGTGGGAATTGAGTTAAAGACATATAGTGAGGTGCTAATCAAAACTTTTGGAAATTAAATAAGATTTATAATTTTCTCATGTTTAGTTGAGATCGAATCTACATTGTATTTGATTAACCTATTCCCTAAACGAGTGCACAGTCAGACCTGATTCTTATGTGAGGTTGACACAGATAAAGAGTGCCAGAAAGATGCATTGGTGGCCAAGAATTTCCCACTCTGGTCATTCTAGATTAATGTTTTCTTGTGATTTCCTCCTGTTTTTTTTTCTATAGCATTGGGAGTTTGCCCCTAACAGTGTGCACTACCTGCTGAGCTTGTGGCAACGCCTGGCTGCCTCAGTACCATACGTCAAAGCCACAGAGCCACACATGTTGGAGACGTATACGCCTGAGGTCACCAAAGCCTACATCACCTCCAGACTAGAATCCATTCACATCATTCTGAGGTACTGTGATGGACTGTTACTGAGCTACACTGACCCTAGCAACCTATAACTATGAAGTGAGAAATGCGTACATGGTGTTTATAGTCGAGGTAGTTTAGGGAGTGTATGCTGGGAGGGGGCAGGTGTTATTGAGGCGGTGGCTGCCCCAGTGTGAGGTGACGGGCGTGTTTGTCTCCACAGGGACGGGCTGGAAGACCCGCTGGACGACACTGGACTGGTTCAGCAGCAGCTGGACCAGCTCTCCACCATCGGCCGCTGTGAATACGAGAAGACCTGTGCGCTGCTGGTGCAGCTTTTCGATCAGTCCGCTCAGACGTACCAGGAGCTATTACAGAGCGCAAACGCTAGTGCCATAGATATCGCGGTACAGGAAGGTAAGGAAAGGTGCAACTTCTCATGTGTATAGACATCATAGAAAATAGGTGTAGGAGGAGCCTTCGAGCCAGCACCACCATTCATTGTGATCATGGCTGATCGTCCCCAATCAATAACCCGTGCCTGCCTTCTCCCCATATCCCTTGATTCCACTAGCCCCTAGAGCTCTATCTAACTCTCATAAATCCATCCAGTGATTTGGCCTCCACTGCCCTCTGTGGCAGGGAATTCCATAAATTCACAACTCTCTGGGTGAAAAAGTTTTTTCTCACCTCGGTCTTAAATGGCCTCCCCTTTATTCTAAGACTGTGGCCCCTGGTTCTGGACTCGCCCAACATTGGGAACATTTTTCCTGCATCCAGCTTGTCCAGTCCTTTTATAATTTTATATGTTTCTATAAGATAACCCCTCATCCTTCTAAACTCCAGTGAATACAAGCATAAACTTTTCAATCTTTCCTCATATGACAGTCCCGCCATCCCAGGGATCAATCTTGTGAACCTACGCTGCACTGCCTCAATCACAAAGATGTCCTTCCTCAAATGTTCTGTTATTATCAATCTTTGGGCTGTTGCACATGCACAAACCTGACCTTTTTTTCTGATAATGTTTTCTCCTAACATTGTGAAAAAAACATGCAAACTGCTGGATTAGCATGTTCTCCAGGGATTCTGCCCAGTCCACTGAGTTACTCCAGCACTTTGTGTGTGTTTTATAATACCAACATCTGTAATTCCTTGGTAGACACAAAATGCTGGAGTAACTCAGCGGGTGAGGCAGCATCTCTGGAGAGAAGGAATGGGCGATATTTCGGATCGAGACCCTTCTTCAGACCAAAACGTCGCCCATTTCTTCTCTCCCAAGGTGCTGCCTCGCCCGCTGAGTTACTCCAGCATTTTGTGTCTACCTTCGATTTAAACCAGCATCTGCAGTTCTTTCTTACACACCTGTAATTCCTTGATAGACACAAAATGCTGGAGCAACTCACCGGGACAGGCAGCATCTCCGGATACAAGCTTACAACCCAGTGGACCCTGCTGGATTGTAAGCTTCTATCCAGAGATGCTGCCTGTCCTGAGTTACTCCAGCATTTTGTGCCTATCTTCGGTGTAAACCAGCATCTGCAGTTCCTTCCTCACATTTCGTCTGTAATTCCTTATTTCTCCATTTAATATTGTGAGCGGTTACATCAACACATTGCACCTTGTTTCTCAGTGTCACCACCAGTGTGGTTACGGGCTAAGGCTATCAGTGCTTGTGTGAAGTGTATTTCCATAGAAGTTCTCAATTCCATGGCCATTTCGCAAAGTGTCACAAAACCTGCATTCCTATTCTGTTACTGGACAACACTGTAAAGAGGTGTTCCGAACACACTGTTGTCTTTACTACTATTTATTGGTAATACACAAACATTGCTGCCCTAGCTGTACGTGGTCTGTCACAGGAGCTAGAGAGAGATCAATGGGTGGGGAGGTTGCATTTATACTTCTGATATGGGGAGTGGTTAGTAGTGGTGAGGTCACTATGTTAAAGGCACATGTACATGTCATCTACATCCTTCCCCTTGGAAACAAAGCAATACAGTAGTGACGGGGTGACCACGTCTCATACGCTATGAGCAGGTAAGCAAACAGTTAAACAAACAGAGGAGCAAACAGCAAAGCAAATTCACCATAGCGGACAGGCGGCTTAACCAGTCGGCCGGACCGGGTACGCAGCTCGCCATCTCCCCCCTCTGCAGGAAGAGCAGGGGCCGGAGCGGGAGTGGGTGACGGAACCGGGGAACCCGGAGGAGAAAGAGCCGGCGGAGCCAGAGGAGGGGATGCAGGCGCAGCAGCGGGTGGACGGGCAGGCGAGCGAGGGCTGGCTGGTGGAGAGTGGGGCTGGAAGAGCTGAGATGGCAGGGACCGAGGCATGCGTGGGGCGGCAGGTAGCGTGGCGGACAACGGAGGGGAGAAAGGGCCGGCAGGCGGTGGTGGGGGCTCGTTGACAAGCCGCAGATGTTGGCGGGACCGGCGGTAGATGGTACCGTCGTGGTCGACCAGGTAGGACCGCGGCGAACCAGCATCACCGACGACGGTGGCAAGCTTGGAGTGACCGGAGGGGGACTGCATCCGGACGACTTGGCCGGGGAACTGACGCGGGAGGGGACGGCAGGACTGGTCGTGGGAGCGCTTTTGCACTGCGTGCTTTAGGGCAATGCGCTCCTGGACAGCAGCAGGCTGGAGGGCAGAGGGCACGAGGGACTGCTGGGTCACAGGGAGTGGAGGTCTCGTAGTGCGAGACATCAGCCGCTGTGCTGGCGAGCCCAAGGCAGGGTCGCGGGAGATGTTACGAAGATTGAGGAGGGCCAGGTAAAAGTCGGATTCGGACATCCTGCAATGCTCCAGCAAGTCCTTAGCACTGCGGACAGCGCGCTCCGCCAGGCCGTTGCTCTGCGGGTACTCTGGGCTGCTGGTGTAGTGTCGGAAGTTCCAGCTGGCAGCGAAACCCCGGAACTCGGCACTGGTGAACTGGCTGCCGTTGTCAGATTGGAGGCTCGCCGGGGAGCCGAAAGTGGCGAAGTGGCGGCGCAGCTTCCCGATGACGGCCGAAGAGGAGAGGGAGTGCAGCTGGTCGACCTCGAACCAGCTGGAATAAGAGTCAACAGGACCAGGAAGTGCTTGCCACGCCACTCGAAAATGTAAGTGGCGACAGCCATCCAGGGCAGTTCAGGGGCAGGCTGTTGCAGAAGCGGCTGGCGTTGCTGATGGGGAGCGAGGCTATTGCAGGTAGCGCAGGCGGAGACCCTCTCTCGGATGTCTTGGGCCATGCCGGGCCAGTAGAACTGACTCTGGGCGTGGGACAGAGTGGCCTCGGCCCCAGGATGACCGCGGTGGGCGGACTGAAAATAGTGGTCCCGCAGCGCAGCAGGCACCACCACCTTGTGTCCTTTCACCACCACGCCGTCGTGCAGCACGAGCTCGTCACGGACCAGGAAGTAGGGCTCGGCACCGGCCAGCAAGGATGAACGTCGGTCTGGCCAGCCCTGCCGGATGACGTCGGCAAGCTGCTGCAGGGCAGGATCCATGGCAGTGTGCTTGACCAGGGACTGCATCTGCTGTGAAGGCACAATGTTAACGTTAAGCACCATCAGGTCAGACGACTCGTAGGGGTGGCGATCAGTGGACGATAGCGGCGCGCGGGACAGCGTGTCGGCCACGAACATGTCCTTGCCCTTACGATACACAATTTTGAAAGTGAAGCGCTGGAGCTGCAGCATCATGCGCTGCAGCCGGGAAGAGGCAGCGTGGATTGGCTTGTTTAGGATGGTGACCAACGGCTGGTGGTCGGCCTCGATCGTGAAGTTGTTGCCCAGAATGTAGTCCTTGAACTTGGAGCAAGCAAATACCACGGCAAGCAGTTCCTTCTCAATCTGAGCGTAGCGCTGCTCGGCCGGGGTCATGGTGCGGGAGGCATAGGAAACGGGCAGCTGCAGGTCATCGTGGAGCTGCAGGCAGGCGGCACCAAGACCGAATTTGGAAGCGTCGCAGGTGAGAACGATGGGACGCTGCAGATCGAAGAATTTGAGAGTGGGAGTACTGACTAGCCTAGACTTCAGGACATCAAAAGCTTGTTGGTGATGCGGGAACCAGGCCCAGGCAGTGTCCTTCTTGACTAGCTCCCTCAATGGCGCACTCAGCTCGCTGAGGTCGGGGATGAACTTCCCCAGGTAATTGACCATGCCCAGGAAACGCTGCAGGCTGGGCACGTCGGTGGGTGAGGACATCCCGGAGACAGCAGCCGTTTTTTGCGGGTCAGGCTTCAGCCCCGAGGCAGTAAAAACGTGGCCCACGTAAGTGACTTCCGGGACGCGGAAACGGCACTTCTTGGGGTTGAGCTTGAGGTTGATATCACGGGCCCGGTCCAGGACTTGACGGAGGTGGAGGTCGTGCTGAAGGTAGTCAGGTAGGATGATCGCTCGTCCAACGGTATCTGCCAGAAAGAGCTCTTGGCATCGAGGACTGAAAAGACAGTGGCCGGACCGACCTGTGCAGCGACGTCCTCCACTGTTCGCATTGGGTAGTGCGGGATGTCGCACATCGCGGTAAACTTAGCCAGAAGACATACCGGGTCTCGTGCATCTTCACCTGCACCATATACAAACGACTCGGATCGTTCCAGGGCATCGGGACCAGCCAGGTTGAGGAGCAGAGAAGCCCGCATTTCAGCAGTGGCAGCAGGGTGGGCGATCGTCACGTAGTGCTGGAAATCGCGTCTAAAGACACCCCACCGGTGGGCAATGTCCGAGTCGAAGACAAGCACATCGGGCTTGCGGCACGAGGTAGCCATGGCACGAGAGATAGAACAAGGGATAGGGAACTGGGTCAAAAGTAAATAAAACCCGACAAACAGGAGGCGCAGAGGCACGATTGGAGGCGTGGGTTCGAATCCCACTTCTGACACCATGTAAAGATTTGTTCCGAACACAGTGTCTTTACTACTATTTATTGGTAATACACAAACGTTGCTGCCCTAGCTGTACGTGGTCTGTCACAGGAGCTAGAGAGAGATCAATGGGTGGGGAGGTTGCATTTATACTTCTGATATGGGGAGTGGTTAGTAGTGGTGAGGTCACTATGTTAAAGGCACATGTACATGTCATCTACAAACACCAAGCAACTGCTGATACTATTAATCTGCCGGTGATCGTATATGCAATATTCTTTCCCAGCTATTGCACATTTGTGAATGAATAGTGCGTAGATGATCCCCACCCTGTGAGTTAAATTATTGATGGGCTGATTGATCTTCTCCCAGGTCGACTGACGTGGCTGGTTTACATCATTGGGGCAGTGATTGGGGGCCGAGTTTCCTTTGCTAGCACGGACGAGCAGGATTCAATGGATGGGGAGCTCGTATGCCGGTGAGTCCTTAGTTGCCGAATCCTGCATGCAAGGCGTGGACATTACGCCCACAGTGTCAAGCTCCAGTGAGGCCTCAGGAGGAGATTCTCATTGTGGGGAAGAAAGTGCACTCAGCCGATGCATTATTCTGGAGATAGACACAAAATGCTGGAGTAACTGAGTGGTACAGGCAGCATCTCTGAATAGAAGGAATGGGTGACGTTTCGGGTCGAAACCTTTCTTCAGACTGATTCAGAATGAAACGTCACCCATTCCTCTCTCCAGAGATGCTGCCTGTCCCGCTGAGTTACTCCAGCTTTTTCTGTCTACCTTCGATTTAAACCAGCATCTGCAGTTCTTTCTTATACAAGGAACTGCAGATGCTGGTTTACACCAAAGAGAGACACAAAACACTGGAGCAACTCAGCGGGACAGGCGGCATCCCTGAATGGAAGGAATGGGTGACGTTTGGGATCCAGGGATGTTGCATGTACCACTCGGTTACTCCAGCATTTTGTGCAATCTTCAGTGTAAACCAGTATCTGCAGCACCTTCCCACACATTCGGGAGGTTGTGCAGATGTAATCATATATATAATTAATTTAATTAATCCACTAGAAGAAGACACAACAGCTGGAGTAGTACAGCAGATCAGGCTGCCACACTGGAGAACGTGGATAGGTGATGTTTTGGGTGGGGTCGTCTTCAGGCTGATCCAGGGATCCCAACCTGAAACGTTACAATTCCATGTCCTCCAGAGATGCTGCCTGACATGCTGAGTTACTCTAGCAGTTTGTGACTTTCTTTGCATCTGCAGTTACTTGCACCTCCTTGACAGTCCACTGGTTCTCTTTTAAATTCCACTTCTGCAGCAGCTTGTTTCAACCTGTCTCAGTTGTTCCTCTACCCTGGGTTGTCGACCATTACCTGAACCATTGCACCAGCATTAAACCGTTTGTGTGTTTAAGAGTTTGCAGAAGGCATTAAGATATTCTTTATCAATGAATGTATTTCTGCGTCCCATATCTGGAGCTAGGTCGGAGGGCTTGCTGGCAGAGTGCACTGGAGACACCTGACTGTGGTTTATGGTTCCTTTGCAGAGTTTTGCAACTGATGAACTTGACTGATTCCCGACTGGCACAGGCTGGCAATGAGAAGCTGGAACTGGCCATGCTCAGCTTCTTCGAGCAGTTTCGCAAAATCTATATCGGAGATCAGGTTCAAAAATCATCCAAGGTAAAAGTGGGTAAAGTTATATTGTGTGTGTGCGTGTGTGTATGTGTATCTGTGTGTGCATGTGTATCTGTGTGTGCATGTGTACGTCTGTGTGTGTGTGTGTATCTGTGTGTGTGTGTGTATCTGTGTGTGTGTGTATCTGTGTGTGTGTATCTGTGTGCGTGTGTATCTGTGTGTGTACGTGTGTGTGTGTACATGTGTGTATCTGTATGTGTGTGTGTGTGTCTCTCTCTCTCGCTCTCTCTATCCCCCGACTCCGCTATTTTTAAGAGCCCTATCTAGCTCTCTCTTGAAAGTATCCAGAGAACCGGCCTCCACTGCCCTCTGAGCAGAGAATTCCACAGACTCGCAACTCTCTGTGAGGAAAAAGTGTTTCCTCGCCTCCGTTCTAAACGGCTTACCCCTTATTCTTAAACAGTGGCCCCTGGTTATGGATATGTTAATAATAAGAAGAAAGTACAGTCCAATTGTGATGCTTGTGAAGGATCCCTGAGCAGCCAGAGGTCTGGCAGACTGTTGAGCCCAGTTATATGTTGTAGGTTAAGATTAGCAATGGTCTGGCTGGATTCAAGTGTGTGCAGTTACTGACTGTCACGTCACACAGTAGAACTTGCTTTGAAATTATGAGATTTAGATTCTCAATCGTGTCAACCACCTGCACCGGTAACATTTACACCCCAGCGGTATGAACGTTGACCTCCAATTTCAGGTAGTCCTTGCTTTCTCCCTCCTTCCCCTCCCCTTCCCAGTTCTCCCACAGCCTACTGTCTCCGCCTCTTAATTTCTTCCCCCCACCCCACCCCACCCTACATCAGTCTGAAGAAGGGTCTCGACCCGAAACGTCACCTATTCCTTCGCTCCATAGATGCTGCCTCACCCGCTGAGTTACTCCAGCATTTTTGTCTCCCTTCCGGTAACATGCAAAATTACACCATGCGTGATTGAATGCACAGCTAAATGGTGTATATCCGAATGTGTAGGAAGGAACTGCAGATGCTGGTTTACACTGAAGATAGACACAAAATGCTGGAGTAACTCAGTGGGACAGGCAGCATCTCTGCAGAAGGAATGGGTGACACTTCGGGTCGAGACCCTTAAGAGTTGCTGCTTTACAGCGAATGCAGCGCTGGAGACCCGGGTTTGATCCCGGCTGCGGGCGCTGCCTGTACGGAGTCTGCACGCTCTCCCCGTGACCTGCGTGGGTTTTTCTCCGAAATCTTCGGTTTCCTCCCACACTCCAAAGACGTACAGGTTTGTAGGTTAATTGGCTTGGTAAATGTAAAAATTGTCCCTGGTGGGTGTAGGATAGTGTTAATGTGCGGGGATCGCTGGTTGGCTCGGACCCGGTGGGCCTGTTTCCGTGCTGTATCTCTAAACTAAAGTCATGAAACCAAGGTCCTGGCTAACTGAGTGGGTGTAATAAATCTCTTGGCACCCTGAGGATAGTCAGATATCTCACAGTATCCTGGCCAATATTTATCCCGCAATTAACATCACTAAAGCTAATTAACTGATCATTTATCCTCTTGCTGTTGGTAACACTTTCCTCTATTCAGCCTAACTGAAGTGTTTCCCCACTCTACACCACATTGGCCAGTGTCCTGCTGGTTAGTATTTTTGGCCTCCCCTGACTGTTTTCCTTTCCTCTGTACAGTTGTATCGCAGGCTGTCGGAGGTCCTGGGACTCAACGACGAGACAATGGTCTTGAGTGTCTTCATTGGGAAAATGTAAGTGTGTACACTTATGTGGTTAAACTGTTTCTGCTTATGACAGCCACAGGACAACTGTAGACACTGTGGGCAAGTAGTGTCATCATCAAGATTGTTAGATTATATTGAAGAAAAAACTGCATTCAGAAATTTGGTTTTACCATTTTTAAAATTATTTTCCCTTTTTGCATTCAGACTTTGTTTTTCAATGAACTCCCATTCAATCTAACAAGCAATATTTTAGTTTAGTTTAATTTATTGTCATGTGTACCAAGGTACAGTGAAAATATTGTTGTTGCTTGCTATCCAGTCAGTGGAAAGACTAGGCATCAAGCCGCCCACAGTGTACAGATACAGGATAAAGGCAATAACATTTAGTGCAAGATAAAGTCTAGTAAAATCTGATTAAATATAGTCTGAGGGTTTCTAATGAGGAAAGTTGTAGCTCAGGACAGCTCTCGAGTTGGTGATAGGATGGTTCAGTTGCCGGATTATAGCTGGGAAGAAACTGCCCCTGAATCTGGAGGTGTGTGTTTTCACACTTCTGTACCTCTTGCCCGATGGGAGAGGGGAGAAGAGGGACTTTGGAGAGGGTGCAGACGAGGTTTATTATTGCCCTGTCCCACGGTACGAGTTCATTCCAAGAGCTCTCCCGAGTTTGCCCTGAGTCGAACTCGGAGATTTACGGTAATGGCCGCTCGTCGGTACTCGGGGCTCTCGTGGACATTTTTCAACATGTTGAAAAATCTTCCCGCGCTTACCTGCCGTTAGCGAGTGTTCCCGAGTACCTGCCGTTAGCGCTAAGAGACGCTAAGAGACTCCCTGAGCTCCGACGTACCCGCTACGTTCATTCTCCGTGCTTACCACGAGTTTGATTTTTTTTAAACTCGGGAGAGCTCTTGGAATGAACTCGTGCCGTGGGACAGGGCCATTAGGATGATACCTAGATTAGGGGGTGTTAGAAGTTGGACTTGGATTGTTTTCTCTGGAACCCCAGGGCTTGCAGGAAGACCTGTTAGAAATGTATCACATTTTGAGCAGCATAGTCAGGGCGGGCTGTCAGAACCTTTTCCCAAAATGGAAAAATCAAATATTAAAGGACATAGCTTTAAGGTGAGAGCCAGCATAGTGTAAAGGAGAAGCTTGGGGCACAGGGGGTGGTGGTGAGTGCCTGGAACATACTGCCAGGGGCCATGGTTGAGGCAGATACAATAGTGGCATTTTAGAGTTCTGGATAGGTACAAGGGTATGATATGGATTATGTACAGGCAGATAAGAAATGGTCGGCATCATATTCAGCACAACCATTGTGGGCCGAAGGGCCTGTTCTTCTGCCGTACTGTTCTACATTCTTTCAACTATATAATTTACTTCTGTTACCGTAACTAAACTGTAAGAGTTCTACTGAGACGTAAATGCAAAGGAGACGTGTTTTGTGACTTGTAACTATTTGTTTGTTGCCAAATAGAATCACCAACCTGAAATACTGGGGGGGGTGTGAGCCAATCACCTCAAAGACTCTACAGCTGCTGAATGACCTCTCCATTGGATATCCTTTGATCAAAGTCTCCCCAGTATGTGGGGAGCAACTAGTCTTCTCAAGGAATAATCTGTGGCACACGGTTTGTTTCTAACAGGAGTAGATCTTCAAGTCTCAAGTCAAGTCTATTGCCATTGACAAGTGTGGGGAGGTAGAGGAATAATGATAGTCTTGCTCGCAGCAGCATCACAGGCGTACAGGCAAAGACAACACGGTGGTACAGCGGTAGAGTTGCTGCCTCACGGCGCCAGAGACTACGTTTCAATCCTGACTAAGTGTGTTTTCTGTACGGAGTTTGTACTTTCTCCCTAAGACCACGTGGGTTTTCTCCAGGTGCTTCGGTTTCCTCCCACACTTCAAAGACAGGTTTGTAGGTTAATTGGCTTCTGTAAAATTGTTCCTTATATATATATATATATAGGATAGAACTAGTGTACGGGGTGATCTCTGGTTGGCACAGACTCAGTAGGGTTAAGGGCCTGTTTCCACTCTGTATCATAAGATCATGTGATAGGAGCAGAAGTAGGCCCTTCGGCCTGTCAAGTCTACTCCGCCATTCAATTATGGTTGATCTATCTCTCCCTCCTAACCCCATTCTCCTGCCTTCTCCCCCTACCATCTGACACTCGTACTAATCAATAATCTATCTATCTCTGCCTTAAAAATATCCACTGACTTGGCCTCCACAGCCTTCTGTGGCAAAGAATTCCACAGATTCACCGCCCTCTGACTAAAGAAATTCCTCCTCATCTCCTTCCTAAAAGAACGTCCTTTAATTCTAAGGCTATGAGCTCTAGTCCTAAACTTTCCCATTGGTGGAAACATTGACTATAGATAGTGGCATCTGTTGTCTAAAGTCTAATAAACACAAATTACACTAATTGTACAAAGACAATGGAAATCTGAAGTAAAATCGGTAAATATTGGATCTGTGGAGAGAGAGGAACAGAGCTATCATTTTGGGTTGCTGACTTTTCACTGTTTGACGAAAGGTTGTTAAGTTGAAAGATTCCTCTCATAGCAGATGCTGCCTGACCCATTGAGCATTTCAGGCATTTTCTGCTTTTATTTTAAATTTCATCCCTATGATTTACCCATATTTTAAAATCTACACATAACATAACTGATGGAAAAGTCTAAAAAATACTATTAATAACTAGACAATAGGTGCAGTAGGCCATTCGGCCCATCAAGCCAGCACCGCCATTCAATGTGCCTATTGACAAGTGGACAACAAATATAGGGAGAGGTTTAGGCTGGGTCTCTATTCCATGGAGCGTAGGAGGATGAGGGGAGATCTTATACAGGTATATAAAACCATGAGAGGAATAGATCGGGTAGATGCACAGAGTCTTTCACCCAGAGTTGGGGAATTGAGGACCAGAGGACATAGGTTCAAGGTGATGGGGAAAAGGTTTAATAGGAATCCGAGGGGTAACTTTATCACACGTGTATGGAACAAGCTGCCAGAGGAGGTAGTTGAGGCTGGGACCATCCCATCGTTTAAGAAACAGTTGGACAGGTACATGGATAGGACAGGTTTGGAGGGTTATGGACCAAGCACAGGCAAGTGGAACTAGGGTAGCTGGGCCATTGTTGGCTGGTGTGGGCGAGTTGGGTCGAAGGGCCTGTTTCCACACTGTATCACTCTTATGACACTATGACTCTAAATGTGTTGAGGGAAGCTGATGGAACAGTCAATGATGTTTGCCTTTGGTTTCTAGTGATAGCCCTGCTGAGCTCTGGCAGTGATTGTGGGAGACTAGGCTTTGGGCTCTATAGCACCTCTAAGGTCATTAAATACCCACAGGTTTACCGATCAATGTGGCTGGGGTTCATACCCTTCGAACAGTTCCCAGACACAATGTTCAAGAAGGAACTGCAGATGCTGGAGAATCGAAGGTAGACAAAATTGCTGGAGAAACTCAGCGGGTGCAGCAGCTTCTATGGAGCGAAGGAAATAGGCAACGTTTCGAGCCGGTTCGACTCGAAACGTTGCCTATTTCCTTCGCTCCATAGATGCTGCCGCACCCGCTGAGTTTCTCCAGCAATTTTGTCTACCTTTAGTTCCCAGATACAAAGGCTTGTATGGCAACCTCTGGTGCTTTCGAGGGAATAGAGGAGGTATAAGAACAAGCGGAGAATGATAAAATATTTTTGAAAAATGCCATTGATAGTTTGAAACCTTGACTTGATATCTACATACAGCAGTGTCAGGAAGCTGGTAAAACTCACTGCCGTTCAATTCATGCTAAACAATCATACAGTAAGTGACTCTTACTTCTCATCTTGTTCACACCTCCTCGCTCTGGCATTCACTACCCTGGCTACATGTTTAGACAATGGAAACATGGGTTTTATTTCAATACATTGATTGTTGATGAAGGACATTGGTGTCACTGTGAAACCTTTCCAAACTAGAAGCATGTGGGTAAGCTCATTCTTCCTCTGTTGTTGTATTGTATGATATTAATTGTCAGAATGTGTGAGTAATGATCTAATGTTCACTTCAACTTGGCAGAGCGAGCACTTTTCATTCCTGGGCATCAATAACCAATCCAACCTGAGCGATATGCGTTGTCGAACAACCTTCTACACAGCACTTGGGCGATTGCTTATGGTCGATCTAGGTAAGTAACAAGCAATGATTTAACTATAGACACAAAATGCTGGAGTAACTCAGCGGGAACATCGAACGTGTCCAAAGACAGGCCGCTCGATTTGTTACTAACACCTATGAGAGAGAAGCGAGTGTCACCAAACTTCTGAATTCTCTGGGGTGGGAACCCTCTCCAAGACAGACGTGAAGCTCACCGTTTGACCTGTTTTTACAAAATGTTAAATGGTCAGCTCGACATAGATTACAAGACCTACACAAAACCCAAACCAATTAGGAGCAGACGAGGGCATTCGATCCAATTTGTGATCCCAGCTACAAAGACAGATGTGTACAGCAATTCGTTCTTCCCACGCACAATTAAAGCATGGAATAATCTCCACCAAACTATAGTTACCCAACCAGATGCAACTAAATTTAAAGTAGCTCTTTCTTCCCAATAACCCTTTCTGGCTTAATCCCTCCCTTCACCACCTCCAGTTTAAATTACAGTTGGAATATTTTGGAGGACCAAGTAACCAAGAACCAAGAACATGGTCTCGACCCGAAACGTCACACATTCCTTCTCTCCAGAGATGCTGCCTGTCCCGTTGAGTTACTCCAGCATTTTGTGTCTATCTTCAGTTTAAAGCAGCATCTGCAATTCCTCCCTACACGGTTGATTTGGCTATTATTAGTCTGTACTGTAGAAACTGAAACTTTGAGAGTGTATGGCCTCATTCATTTTATAGTTAGCATGTTTTGATGGTGTTGATTTGCAACTAATCCTAATTTGTGTTTTCTAAACATATGAACTTTACAAAGTGGTGATGTTAATCTGGAGCCTGTCCAGATTATACAGCGTGATATCTACTGTGGCTTGTTGCATTTCTGCAGTACTGACTTTTTTCAGCGCTCTTCAAAAACAACTTCCCCTACAGCAAGTGTTCCCAACCTGGGGTAATTTTACCCCCAGGGGGTACATTTTGCCTACCCAGGGGGTAAATATGTTGATTGTGGGTCTGTATATATTTTGTTCTCATTGACTGACTGTGTTTGGTTCTGGTATACCGATATCTGTTCATCATTAGTTGTTCATAAATAAGTGAAATAATATTGTGATGTGCTATTAAAGTTGCCTGGGGGTAAACGGGACGAAAAAGGTTGGGAACCCCTGCCCGAAAGGCTGTAGAATTTCACCATTCATTCAGGGGTCCTGGAAGCACAGTCAATAAAGGAATAGTTCAAGCAAGCGTTTGAAGTACAGAGGAAGGTGGGCATGTAGATCTAATTGCTGTAGGTAAAGGTAAGGTAAATATCAGCGACCTTAGAAGCATCGATGCACTAGAGACACCTTGGGGTGCAAGTCCCCAGCTCGCTGGAGATGGAGACATGATGGATAGGGTAGTGAAGAAGGCATTTGGTGTAAGGATGGCAATATCATGTTGTGACTATACAAGATGTTGGTTAGATCACAGTTAGAGTATTGTGCGCAGTTTCCATTACATGTTAAAGGCAGGATGTGATGGCATTAAAGAGACCACAAGAGATTCGCCAGGAAGTAGCCTGGAGTGGAAGATATTAATGACTGGCTTTCTTCCCACTTCAGCGCACAGGTGACCTTGCAGAGGTGTACAAAAGTAGGGGCATTGATAGGATAGAAGGTATTTCTTATCCGGGCAGGGCAGTCTAGAGCTAGAAGGCACAGGGTTAAAGTGAGAGGAGATATGTAAAGGAGATCTGAGGGGTACATTTTCACACAGAGAGTGGCCATTATCTGGAATGAGCTACCAGAAGAAATGATAGAGACAGGTACAACTACAACACTTCAAGGGTATTTCACGGATTGTTGGATAGGATAGGGGTACAGGGATTCTTGGCTGATGCAGGCGTGGGATTTCCCTAGATAGGCAGCATTGTTGCCATGGTTGCATGGCCACAAGGGCCAGTTTCTGAGCTGTCTGAGTTGATGATTCTGTGAATGCCGCAGTGATGGGTGAATGGCACTGTAATAAACCAAAGCAAGGCGAGGTGAAGTGGAAAGGTTGCATCGTTGGGAAATGGAGGGCGTGGATGTGAGATAGACAATAGGTGCGGGAGTAGGCCATTCGGCCCTTCGAACCATCACCGCCATCCACTGTGATCATGGCTGATCCACACTCAGCACCCCGTTCCTGCCTTCTCCCCATATCCCCTGACTCCGCTATCTTTAAGAGCTCTATCTAACTCTCTCTTGAAAAGCATACAGAGAATTGGCCTCCACTGCCTTCTGAGGCAGAGATTTCTACAGATTCACATCCCTCTGTGTGAAAAAGTGTTTCCTCGTCTCCGTTCTAAATGGCTAAACTTTGGCCCCTTGTTCTGGACTCCCCCAACATCGGGAACATGTTTCCTGCGTCTAGCGTGTCCAAGCCCTTAATTATCTTATATGTTTCAATAAGATCCTCTCTCATCCTAAATACTGAGAGTAGCTGAGCAGGTATTTGAAGTGAGAGGCAGGTATGGGTTACTGGTGAGGACCAAAGTTGCAGGCTATAATATATGATCATGTCAATACCCCACGGCTCTAAGTGCCACCTTCCAGTTTTAGAATTAACCAAGGCGTACCTTTCTTGACGATTTTTCTAATGCTAGGTTTTGCTGAATAGAGACCTACCTCGGCTGATGTGTGGTAGGTGTTTACGACAGATCTGGGCATTTCTGTTTTGGAGAAGGCGTCTCCAGAGTCCCTACGCAGATATGAAACTGCGCACATGTAGAGGATGTGCCCGTATCTGGATGAGCTCTTCCAACCCTTCGTTGCATTGAGAATTGGTTGGCGATCTCTGCTGTGGAATGAATACTGGCAGAGCATTGACAGCTTGGTGAGTGAGACACAGAGAGAAGTAACCCTTCACCTTGTGTGTTGTTGTGCTCCACAGGGGAGGATGAAGACCAGTTTGAGCAGTTCATGCTTCCCTTAACCGCAGCGTTCGAGGCAGTAGCACAAATGTTTAATTCAACCACATTCAATGAACAAGATGCTAAGGTACGTCACGGACGTGGACATTTCATCCAGCTGCTGCTTTAGCCCCCTCAGTGTCACATTCACAATGTTTCAGGCCACAGCTCTGTAAGTGAACAGTAAAGTGGTTCAGTGCCATCGCCCCCAGTTGCTGGTATTTATGAACAATCTCTCAAGGGTGCAACCAATTGACATCTACCTCTCCATCCCTTTGCTATTTTTAAATCATTCTCAAGATATGTACATCACTGGTGAAGCTTAAAGTAAACGCACAGCCTTGACCAGTCTCAAGTAGTGGCCAATCCAGAGGTTCATTTTGAGTTAAACCCGTGGCTAAAGGTCTGGAGTTGCACACAGTAATGTCTTCAAAAGGAATTTTATGGGTCTTTGCACAACCTATTAAGGGCCTGTCCCACATTACGAGGTAATTCCCCCGTGTTTTCCCCTGATTTGAACTCGGAGAATGTCCGTAGCGGGTCCGTAGGAGTTCGTGGATGTCCCGTAGCGGCTCGTAATGCTAACAGTAGGTACTCGGATAATCCGGTAAACTCGTGACATTTTTTCAACACTGTGAGAAATGTCCACGAGTAAAATAAAATACTCGTGATGACATTTAAAAAAAAACTTTTTACTCGTACGAGCCGCTACGAGACATCCACAAACTCCTACGGACCCGCTACGGACATTCTCCGAGTTCAAATCAGGGGAAAACTCGAGAGAACTCTTGAATTACCTCGTACAGTGGGACAGACCCTTTAGTTCCGCGGTGACTATCGCTATATTTTTATTCCAAATTAATGAAACTTACTGAAGTGAAATTCACCCACTTATGTGGGGTCTGAACTTGTGCCACTAAATCTGTCGGCCAGTGCACTGGATTACAGGGAACATTCCCAACGCGTCAGAGAAGGGTGGTGACCAGTGACATTGTTGCTAGATTGTGAGTAGTCGGGGTCCATAGACATAGAAAATAGGTGCAGGCGTAGGCCATTCGGCCCTTCGAGCCAGCACCACCATTCAATATGATCATGGCTGATCATCCAACCCAGTATCCCATCCCTGCCTTCTCTCCATACCCCCTGATCCCTTTAGCCACAAGGGCCACATCTAACTCCCTCTTAAATATAGCCAATGAGCTGGCCTCAACTACCTTCTGTGGCAGAGAGTTCCACAGATTCACCACTCTCTGTGTAAAAAATGATTTTCTCATCTCGGTCCTAAAAGACTTCCCTCTTATCCTTAAACTGTGACCCCTTGTTCTGGACTTCCCCAACATCGGGAATAATCTTCCTGCATTTAGCCTGTCCAACCCCTTAAGAATTTTGTAAGTTTCTATAAGATACCCCCTCAATCTTCTAAATTCTAGCGTGTACAAGCCGAGTCTATCCAGTCTTTCTACATATGAAAGTCCTGCCATCCCAGGAATCAGTCTGGTGAACCTTCTCTGTACTTCCTCTATGGCAAGAATGTCTTTCCTCAGATTAGGAGACCATACTATCGATGGGGCTGGGATAGTAACAGATTAGTGTCCAGGCTAGAACCCAAACTGAAATACATGATCAGTGTAGTAAAGTAATATATAAATGCAAACCCTTGCTCGATAAATCACAGTGAGTAGAAATTCCAAACTGCGGGGTTTTTTTTTTCTTACATGAGACCTTAAATGTAACTTGTGTGGAAAGGAACTGCAGATGCTGGTATATACTGAGGATAGTCACAGTGCTGGAGTAACTCGGCAGGCCAGGCAGCATCTCTGGAGGAAAGTGGATGGGTGACTTCTCGAGTCTGGTCTCTTCTTAAGACTGAAAGTAGAAAGGAGGGAACTGGAGATAAGAAAAGCTGGGCCGGCAACAGATGACCAAGGAAGGGTGGAGCCCACAATGGTCCATTGTTGGCTGGAGAACAGGTGATAATGAAAGGATACAAGGATGCGAACAGTGGAACTAGTAGGATGACAAGGGTGGAGGTGGGAGGGAATGCAGGGATTACTTGAAATTATAGAAATTAACATTCATACCGCTGGGTTGCAAGCTTCCCACGTGAAATATGAGGTGGTGTTCCTCCATTTGTGTGTGGCCCCACTCTAACAGTGGAGGAGGCCCTGGACAGAAAGGTCAGTGTGGGAATGGGAAGGGGAGTTAAAATGTAGCTACTTCACCCTGCCATTCTGTGAACAATCAGAAGTTTAGTTTAAATTCAGCAGCCTCATTTAATACATTGCCAAACCAGCACTGTATCTGGTATGTAACAAACTCACTCTGTATCTAATTATGCTTCTTAATGTTTGTTGCCCACAGCGAACGTTGGTTGGCCTGGTGAGAGACCTGAGGGGTATCGCTTTTGCCTTCAATGCAAAGACCAGCTTTATGATGTTCTTTGACTGGATGTATCCTTTTTAACATCTTGGCTGGGAACCAAAGGCGGGGAATGGGAATCGAGCATTGAACTGGAAATGGAGAATGAATTTTAAATCGTCTGGGAGTGAAGTTCCGTTAGTTTGTATAATTATTAAATGGTGTCCAAGGTCAGTTTCTTTATCAGAGCGCAGCGAGGCCATGTCAGTTCATGTGGGCTTTGTGCTATGTAACTATGGGCGGAATGGCACTATGATACACAGTCTAGTGCATTAGTGCAGTTTAGTTTAGAGACACAGCGTGGAGACAAGACTTTTGGTCCACACCGGGCAACAAGCATCCGTACACTAGCTATATCCTACACACTAGGGACAATTTACAGACAACAATTAACCTACAAACCTGCACGTTTTTGGGATGTGGGAGGAAACCGGAGCACCCGGAGAAAACCCATGCAGTCACAGGGAGAATGAGCAAACTTCATACAGACTGCACCCGTAGTCAGGATCTAACCCAGGTTCTCTGACACTGTGAGGCAGTAGCACTCCCTCTATGCCAGTGTGCCGCCCTATTCCATTTAAGTTACTTTATTTGTGTCTTTTAGTGTGGAATATTGCAGATGCTCTAAAATTAAGCACAGCAGAACATAGTGAAAATATATGAAATCGGTATCATGAGTCAGTGAGGACTTCCCCTCTGGGTTACACAGATAAGAATAATAGACACATCAAATACAGAAACCGTTCATTCTATTCTGATGCAGCTTAATCAGTTCATTCACTGCGTCTTTAGTTGGCACAGCAGAGTGGTCTGACCTTTGCTCCAACTTCGAATCTGCGATCCACGTCAGGTGCCAAAGTCCAACTGGTTGTGACGAGAGGCAGCCTTCCCCTCACACAACTCCGTCCTGTGGCACAGTGGGCAATGCATATGTACTCAGGCTGCATTAATGGATCCAAAACAAACTTAGTATAAAACTAGATGTTTACTTCGGGGAAAGTGAAATGAAACGATCATTTTGGACCGAAGGAACATAAAATCTGACTCCTTAGGATCGTCACACAATTCTATCATAGTAATTTGTATTTGGAATTTGGCTTGACGCTGGTTGAGTCGTTACTAGTCCCATTACAAGTCCCGTCTCAAACTGAGACGGTCGTGGGTTTGTCCCGCTGGAGAGAGTTGAGCACCCAGTCCGAGCTGAATCTCCAGTGCGATGGTCGGAGTGTAAGCACTATGAGAGGAAACATAGAAACAGTGGGAAAGCACAGCACGATCTCAAACACAACGAACTGACAACCACTTGACCTGCTGGTGGCAATGTTGCCTGTGGGAGGAATGTTTGACAAGTCTCCAGCAAGGGCACTACTCCTCTTTGAACAGTGCCATGGATAGTTCATGCACAGAGCAGTACCGTAGAAGATCATCACTCCTCCAGTCACCCAGAGACACTTCAACACTGCTCCCTACAACTCGATAGTACTCAGTTAGGCTTTGACTGCGACTCATTTGGTAAAACGCTTTCTTTCAAAGTTTGATGAACCGAGAATCATTTCATTCTAACATTCGGAGCTTAAAAGCATCCTGGACAGGTGCACTGTAGGTGCTGCTGCTTCCCAGATTAATTGTTTGACCGATGTTCTGCTGCTTCTTCTGGGATCTTACAATGGTATTTTGTAAAGCAAGAGAGCTTTCTCTGTAGTCCTGGCCGAAACGGAATGCTCGATCAACGTTATTCAAACAGATTATCTGACCCAGGAGTGTGCTATGTCAAAACAGCAATGGTACTTGCTACGTGCTAGCTGTGGAGCCCCTCTGACACTCCTACATTCCTTCCGTCCCCCTCGCATTGCCGCAACACTCAGCCTGGACTACGTGCTCAGCCCTGCAGCAGGACAAGCCCACAGTCCAGTCATAACCGAGGTGATGCTGAGAGAGCAGTGAGGGAGACCAGGTGCTGCGCACACACACACACCGGATTTCTGAACGTAAATGGTGGCGCAGCGGTAAAGTTGTTGCCTTACAGCGCCAGAGACCCGGCTTCGATCCTGACTATGGGTGCTGCCTACATCGTTTGTACACTCTTCCCTTGATCTACATGGGTTTTCTCCGGAATCTCCGGTTCCCTCCCACATTCCAAAGACGTACAGGTTTGTAGGTTAATTGGCTTGGTATACTTGTAAATTGTGTTGGATAGAGTAAGTGTACGGGGATTGGTGGTCAGTGCGGACTCGGTGAGCCGAAGGACCTGTTTCCGCGGTGTATCTCTAAACTAAGCTAAGAGAACAAAATAAATGTACTCGTGATTTACTGAAGCTGATGGAAGAGAGCATCCTCTTCTAAGATGACATGATTTACAGCTGCTCTGATTTCCTTAGCGTCTGTCCCACAGTTACCCTGCCTACATGCCGATACTACAGCGCGCCGTGGAGCTCTGGTACCACGACCCAGCCTGCACAACCCCCATTCTCAAGCTGATGGCCGAGTTGGTCCACAACAGGTGAGGTGGCTCTTGGGGGCTCCTGTCTGTCCATCCGCCACAGGTGGGTGCACCACCATCACCTGTCTGGTTGCCTCCTTCATTGCGGCATGGGTACACTGGCTCAAACAGGCATGTGCGTCACTAATCTGTGTGTGTCTGACCGAGCCTTGAGGGCCTGTCCCACTTACGCCACCTTTACAGGCGACTGCCGCGACCCGTGATAGGTTGTGAGAGGTCTCCTATGGTCATGAGAGGTCTCCTATGGTCGTGTCTCCAAAGAGTCGTAACGTCTTTCTGGTCACCGCTGAATTTTCAACATGTTGAAAATTTCGGGGAACTATCACGGGTGCCAGCAGTCACCTGTAAAGGTGGCGTAAGTGGGACAGGCCCATAAGAGTACTCAATATCAACGTCTTTGGCTTAAGCAGTGCCTTATTGAGGAGCCTACTGGAATTTTTCACGCTGGCCTGGTGTACTAACATACGGTCATTTATCTTGCTGCTCGTTGCGGGACCTTGGTGCTCACAGTGTCGGTACCAATTGTTGCGACGTGCTGGGTGAGGGGCATTGTCACAAATCACAGTGTAGGAAGGAGGCACTGGAAGGGAATGTTTTTGTCTGTTCTAACGTCACGCTGTACGTGTGTCTCTCTCCACTCCTCACCCCCGTGCTTTCCTTGCCCACGTAATGATCAGCATTCAGTCCTCCAACCGTCCAAAAACAATCGACACAAATGCTGGAGTAACTCAGCGGGACAGGCAGCATAAGTGGAGAGAAGGAATGGGTGGCATATCGGGTCGAGACCCTTCTTCAGACCGATGGCCAGGGGAAAGTGAAACGAGAGATATAGACGGAGAAGTACATAGATAGATAGAGAACAAATTCACTGAGTTACTCCAGCACTCGGTGTCTACGGTTTAAACCAGCATCTGCAGTTCCTTCCTACACATTCCAAAAACAATGACAGCCTAACAATCCCTGCACTGCCAAGGACGTTCTCATTGTGAAGACCTTGACAAATTGCACAAAGCTGCTGCAGCTTCAAGTCGACGGCAATGAAATCGTTCCATCTGAGCCACAACAAATCACTGGTGGATCTGGGGTTGCTGGCTGTACTCTGGCCATTAGACTGGGGGTCCAGAGCTGCGGAATCATCTGGAGGGGACACAGCCCGGATTTGTAGTAGGAGCAGAAAACAATTTATAGAGTTGGTTGATAACGAGAAGATTTTGATAGAAGAGGGATCAGCTGTTCCAATGAAGATTTTAAAACCATTTGCGAGAGAACTTGCTAAAGCTCTCTCAACCGAACGTCATGTCTGAAAGGCAAGTTGGAGCTGATTCAATGCCAACTTTACAAAAGGGAATGAATAAATCCACAGGTAACATTTGATTTAAATTCAAAGCTCCTTCTGACTGGAACACTTTGCCTAGTACCATAAGAACTATTAGCTCATTTCGTCTATTTAAAAATACACTTTTACTCTTCCTTATAAAACCATGTACCTGTTTCTAGTATTAGAGTCTTCAAGCTCCTTTATCTAGCTTGCTCTGTGTGTGATCATTTGTGCTGTAACATATAACTGTTATTATTTTTGGATATGTAAAGCCAATTAACAATTGTTATAAACTATAACAAGTGGGGATGGAGGGGTTTTGGGATTGGTGTGTGGGTAGGTGGGTCAATGAGAGCCTTTATGTATGTTATGTATGTTCTATGTTGGACCCCCTCGAAAATGAGATGACTGTCCATCTCAAGGGGTTATCCATGAATAAACTTGTTTCAAACTTGTTTCAATTGCCACGTGGAAAAAACTAGGGAGTGGAACTAAAAGGCCTGCCCCACTTACGCAATGTTTTTTGGCGACTTGCCGGCACCCGTCAGAGTTGTAGCAGGTCGCCGAAAATGTTCAAAATGTTGAAAATCCAGCGGTGGCTAGAAAAAGGTACAACACTTTGGGCGACTGCTCGCCACCAAACAGGCGTTACCCCGCAACTTCACACAGACAGTACCCATGGTCAGGCTCGAACCTGGGTCTCTGGAGCCGTGAGGCAGCTGTGCCACCGTGCCAACCCGAAACGTCACCCATTCCTCCTCTCCAGAGATGCTGCCTGTCCCGCTGAGTTGTTCCTCCAGCGTTAGGTGTCTACCTATTACAATTGAGCGTGCGGGTGGCGATGGTGTGCCACACTGAGGTTTCCCATTTGTTGCTGGGACTGACTTCCACACCGTGTCACCCACCGCGCAGCGTCTCCAAGCTGACCTCTCGCTGTCCTTTGTGCAGGTCCCAGCGGCTGCAGTTTGATGTTTCTTCACCGAACGGGATCCTCCTTTTTCGAGAGACTAGCAAAATGATCACAACATATGGTGAGTGAGCTTCACATTCACGTTCCCTGCTCCTCATTGCTCTCCAGTTCTCCAGCCACGGCTCCCTTTGTACTACTGTGGCTGCTCCCTATACTATGGTTTTTGTACCATCGTAGTCTAGTTGACTTAGAATAATTGAGAATTTCATGTAATAATAATAATGGATGGGATTTATATAGCGCCTTTCTAATACTCAAGGCGCTATACATCGCATTATTCAGTCACACTCGGTGGTGGTAAGCTACTTCTGTAGCCACAGCTGCCCTGGGGCAGACTGACGGAAGCGTGGCTGCCAATCTGCGCCTACGGCCCCTCAGACCACCACCAATCACTCACACACATTCACACACAGGCAAAGGTGGGTGAAGTGTCTTGCCCAAGGACACAACGACAGTATGCACTCCATGCGGGATTATGTAGACATGTTTTCAAGTAAATCGACTGACACCCCCGCCCCCCCCCCCCATGCCCAATCCTTTCTCACCACCTCTGCACCCCTGTTCCTTCTCCTCTTCCTCCTGCTCATCTCCCACCTTAATCCCCCATGCTACTTTTAACCCACCTTCTCCCCCTCCCAACCAGATCCCTCCCTCTGGCTTTGCATTTCACTCCTCCTTGCCTGTATCCACCTATCACTTGTCTTCAGTCTGAAGGGTCTCGACCTGAAACCCACCCATTCCTTCTCTCCAGAGATGCTGCCTGTCCTGCTGAGTTACTCCCAACATTTTGTGTCTACTTTCCACCTAGCACTTGTCTGCTCTGTTCCTCCTCCCCCCCCCCCCTCACTCTTTTCCAGTTTTCTCCCTCATCTCAATCGATCTGAAGAAAGGTTCCAACCCAAAAGGTTGCAGAAACTCTACCGATGTGCCACCATGCCACGAAGTTCACTGTGGCTGACCACATGAGCTCTGGCCAGGGATGGAGTTAGGGTCTGTGAGAGAGTGACTGGAGATTTCCATGAAAGCGTGGACTGACTCTTCTCTTTTTGGCTTCCGTGGAAAACGCTAACATTCTGGTTTATTCTTTCTGTTTGAACAGGTAACCGGATCCTCACCCTGGGGGAAGTTCCCAAGGACCAAGTATATAGACTGAAGTTGAAGGGGGTTTCTATATGCTTCTCCATGTTGAAGGCAGCTCTCAGCGGCAACTATGTCAATTTTGGTGTCTTCCATCTCTACGGTGATGATGCCCTCGACAATGCTCTGCAGACCTTCATCAAACTCCTGCTGTCCATCCCCCACAGTGATCTACTGGTGAGTGACTCCGCTCTGAGGTGTGGAGTACCTGCTGCCTCACGTTCACTGGGTCACTGAGCTCCAGAGCATAGAAACAGCCTGGTTGAGGATGGTTGATACAGCCTCAGTGGGCCAAAGGGCCTGTTTCCAGGTTCCATCTAGGATTCTCTGCTGTCAGCTCTTTGCTGGGCCGATCTGGTGATCACGTTCCCTGCTCACTCACACCATAACCCCCGCATCTTCCACTGCTTTTTCATCTGTTGTTCCTTTGAAAGAAACCATGACCCCTCCCCAAATTGCTCCCAGCCCAGTGTGTCCATCAACCCTGGCATAGTCTCTCCCTATTCTTAATTCAGTTCAGTTTTGTTTATTGTCACATGTACCGAGGTACAGTGAAAAGATTTTTGTTGCGTGCTATCCAGTCAGCGGAAATACAATACATGATTACATTCGAGCCATTTACAGTGATATGGGAATAACATTTAGTACAAGATAAAGCCAGTAAGTAGGTACGTTTTATTTATATAGCACGTTTTAAGTCAACTCGCATTAACACCAAAGTGCTTTGCATAAAATAAATATTAAGTTTCCATGCAAACCATAGAAAAAGGTTAAAACAATAAAGAAAATGGACATAACACATTATAGAGTTCAACACAAACGTCCCCCCCACAGCAGATTCAAAAATGTCCACTGTGGGGAAAGGCACCAGAAAGTTAAGTCCTCTTCCTCTGTGAAACACCCGAGGTCGGGGCCCATTTGTGGCCTTGCAGCCAGTCCGATCATTTTCAGGGCCCTCTTGCCATGAAGACGGAACTCCGGCGTCGGGTGAAACATTCCTCAAGCGGCTTGGAAAGTCTGGAGCGGCTGCCTCCTCCCCGGAGACCGGGGCACTCGTAGCCCTCAGCTCTCAGTAAAGTCCGATTTAAAAAATAAACCTCTGCTGAACCCTGTCTGCATCTCCAGTTTAACGTTCCATTGTTATTTTTCCCCAGGATTATCCCAAACTCAGCCAGTCATACTATTCCTTATTAGAAGTTCTCACTCAAGACCACATGAATTTTATTGCCAGTCTAGAACCCCACGTTATCATGTACATTCTCTCCTCAATTTCAGAAGGACTCACAGCACTGGGTAAGTCAGTTAATGTTATTCATATGGACACTGCTATAGTTGTTTTCTTATGTGTCCCACAAGATGGGAACAGTCTCAAAACCATGTGTGTCATAATCCTCAGCCTGCCCACACTATCCTAACCCATTGCTCACTGAGTGGTTGGCTTGGATCAAGCTTGGGACCTCTGTGCCAGCTCTCGGTCTCCCAAAGAGGCCCGTCGGGTTCAACGTGCCTCTGGGGCGCTGCCTGACGGTGTGGGCCTGGGGGCAAGAGAAGGTTGCTGTCTTGTGGAGGAATAAATGTATCATCAAGTCTCAGTAAAAACAATTCTCGATCAATGCATGCTCAGAGAAACATAGTTAAATGAGTAGTACACACAAAATCTGGAGTAACTCAGCGAGACAGGCAGCATCTCTGGAGAGAAGGAATGGGGTGACGTTTGGGGTCGAGACCTTTCTTCGGGTTAAATTAGTAAACTGATAACAGCCAGTTAATCTGTTCCAGTGGTTTTGGCTGAGGATAAATATTAGCCAGACATAGGCAAAATCTTGCTGTGGTGTCAAGTAGATCTTGATGTCTGTGTGAGAAAGCTGAGTGGACCTTGGATTACTGTCCCCCCGCACTCTGCATTGCCAGTGCATTACTGCCTCAGAAAAGCACTGTGAATACTGACCTGAACCACGTCTCCAGCTTGGAGCAGTACCTGGCCATTGCAGCTGTGAGGCAGGCATGCAGTACACTGAACTACAGATGCTGGGACATGGATGCAGAGCAGCAAAGAGAGGAGAATCGGAGAAAGAAGCAAGCACCCGAAGTCTGTTGGGGGGGTAACGCAGCGGGTCAGGCTGCATCTCTCAGACTCGGGTCTGAAGAAAGGTCCTAGGGTAGAAGGTACAGGAGCCTGAAATCTGTAACATCCAGATTCAGGAACAGCTTCTTCCACACAGCCATCAGACTATTAAACACAACTTCAAACAAACTATGCACTATAACAGTCTATTGCACTTTATCTGTTTACTGATGTGTGTGTGTATATATATATTCTATGGTATATGGACACACTGATCTGTTCTGTATTTATGACTACAATATCCTGTTGTACTGCAGCAATGCAAGAATTTCATTGTCCTATCTGGGACACAAGACAATACACTCTCTTGACTTAACCGAGAACGTTGCCCATCCATGTCCTCCAGAGATGCTGCCTGACCTGCTGAATTACTCTAGCACTTTGTGTTCTGTGCAGAGTCCAGCATCTGTAGTTCCTTGTGTGTCTGAAGTGTTGTTGTTCTGTGTCAGACACGATGGTTTGCACGGGTTGTTGCTCGAGCCTGGACCACATAGTAACTTACCTCTTCAAGCAACTGTCTCGTAGCACAAAGAAGCGGAACACACCGATATCACAGGAGAGCGACCGCTTCCTACACATCATGCAGCAGCACCCGGAAATGATACAACAGGTATGCGCGCGCAGCCTCTCAATGACGCATCTGGAGTACTGTGAACCAATTTGGGCCCCATATCTGAGGAAGGATGTGCTGGTGCTGAAGAGGGTCCAGAGGAAGGTTACAAGAATGATTCCAGGAATGAATGGGTTAGTATATGATGAGCGTTTGACAGTGCTGGGTCTGTACTTTCTGGAGTTTAGAAGGTTGAGGGGGGACCTCATCCTCCCTACATCCACTGGTGGAAACATCCTCCCCATATCCACTCTATCCCAGCCTTTCACTATTCAGTTAATTTCATTGAGGGTCCCACCTCAGCCTTCTAATCTCCAGCGAGTATTGGCCAAGTGCCGTCAAACGCTTATCGCATGTTAACCCACTCATTCCCGGTTATCTGTCTCGTAAACCTCCTCTGGACCCTCTCCAGCGCCGAGCACAGCCGTCCTCAGATATGGGGCCAGTTTCTATGCTGTCTAAACTCAGTGACTTTATGAATGGGAATAAGTTGTAAATTCTGTGGAAGAGCAGCCAGAGACACTCTGGGCCACATGGCCACACCTTGTGGCCCATTGTCTCTGGTTCCAATATTGTGCACGATGATTACGTGTGGATCAAAGGGCCGGAGCAGGGAGCAGTGTGAAATGTTGCAGCTCCAGATTTAGTAAGAGCTTTATAACGCTGGTCCCTAGAGCACGCTGTTAAGGGCCTGTCCCAATGTACGAGGTAATTCAAGAGCTCTCCCGAGTTTAAACAAAAATCAAACTCGTGGTAAGCACATAGAATGTACGTAGCGGGTACGTCAGAGCTCGGGGACGTCCCTTAGCGGCTCGTGACGCTAACGGCAGGTACTCGGGAAACGCTGTAAGCTCGTGAAGACTTTTCAACATGTTGAAAAATGTCCACGAGAGCCCCGAGTACCTACGAGCGGATATTACCGTAATTCTCCGAGTTCGAATCAGGGGGAAACTCGGAAGAACTCTTGAATTAGCTCGTTCAGTGGGACAGCCCCATTAGTTTCACCGCTCTTGTTGAAATATTTTCAATGACCATATTTGGGTGTGTAATCTATCATTTCAAAACTCACAATTGATACTTAGTCAAACTGTATTTTTAAAGTTTTGGAGATATGTTTTGAATTTTGTATTTTCTCAACAATCTGCCCTGGAACAGATGTTGTCCACAGTTCTCAACATCATCATTTTTGAAGACTGCAGGAATCAGTGGTCTATGTCACGCCCTCTGCTTGGATTAATTCTCTTGAATGAAAAGGTGAGATCCAAGGTTGTGTCAGGTCTGAGTTGGGCAGCCCCAGTTCATTGCTCATTGGATGGGTGATGGGACCATTCCAATGTGTGGATGGGTGGTGGGGCTCATGGATACGCGATCTGACCTTTCCAGTGTGCTCATGCTCACAGTTCATAAGTGATAGTAGAATTAGGCCATTCGGCCCATCAAGTCTACTCCACCATTCAATCATGGCTGATCTATCTCCCCTCCTTATCCCATTCTCCTGCCTTCTCCCCATAACCCCTGACACATGTACTAATCAAGAATCTATCTATTTCTACCTTAAAAATGTCCATTGACTTGTCCTCCACAGCCTTCTGTGGCAATGAATTCCACAGATTCAACACCCTGTGTGGATGGGTGACAGGCTCATGGATAGGTGATGGGACCGTCCTGGTGTGTTGATGGGTGGTGGGGCTCATGGATAGGTGACCGGGCTATCACGGCAACGTTTCTGGCTGTGCGTCACTCTGCAAACTTTGTAACAAAGGCATTAGTGCTGAGCTTTTCACACCATAAGGACATCTCAAATCTCTGTCAAAAAGTCCAGCCTAACACACACACACACACTTTGTGCATGACAGAAATAAACAAATTGGTCATTGAATTGTACAGCAGACACAGGCCTTTCGGCCCACCACATCAATGATATAATGCCTAATTATCTGTACTAATCGCACTGGCTTGTAAGAATTCCATATCCCTCTGTAACTTGTCATTGAAGTACGTCCTGAAGCCTCTTTGGTTGTCACTGCTCTTGCCTCGTCTGGCAGCTCAACCAGATACCAACTACTCAGTGCGTGGAAAGATTATCCTGACAGACCTCCTTCTTCTCAACTTCAACCTATGCCTTCTAGTTTTAGACACCACTACCACGGGGAACAGATTCTGGCTATCTATGCCCCTCGTAATTTTATACACCTCTCTGTGATCCTCCCGTCTACTTCACTCCAGAGAAACTAGACCAGCCTATCTCTCCATTTAACTCAAGCCCTCCAATCCAGGCAACATCCTTATGGGCCTGTCCCACTTAGACGACTCTTTAGGCGACTGTCAGGGACTAGTTTTAGTGGAATTACCTATGACACCTGGCGACAACCTACGACAGCAAAAATTGTCGCCACTGTCGCCAAAAATGTTTGAAAATTTTGTGGCAGTCACCTGTAGCCCAAAAAGTCGCCCAAAAGTCATGAATCCTTTCTGCAGCCTCTAGCTACATTGAAAGACCATATTGTTTGTACGAGTATTGTCGGAGTTGAAATTGCTGAGAATCAGTTTGTAGACAGTGTCTGAAGAAGGGTTTCGGCCCGAAACGTTGCCTATTTCCTTCGCTCCATAAATGCTGCCGCACCCGCTGAGTTTCTCCAGCACTTTTGTCTACCTTCAAGTTTGTAGACAGTATTGTGTGAGGCTACTGCGACAGACGCTTGTTGCTCCCCTACACATTTTTTACCCATGCACAAGTCGCTCCTGACCAGAGAAGTCCTTTAAAGCACGGTTTCTTCCTTCCCACCATTGCTGTACCCACCACCAGACAGCTAGCAAAATTGCAGCCTTAAATTACCGGCTTGCAAAGGACTTTAAATATTTGCCATTTATAAATACCAAAAAATTAATCAGACTTCAAACAAAAGAATTCAGACAGTTAAACACCTGAGAACACAAAAATACTGACTTGATTAATCTTATAACTAAATTTACCTTTTTAACTTATTTTCCATTGAAGCACCGTGCTTGGGGGCAGATTCCAGATGGACTGATTGTACAACAGTTACTGCTGGGGGAAACAGCAGGATTCAACAGTTGAACCCTGTAAGGGGTCCAGTATCAGAAACAGATAGTATTACAGCAGCATGGAACTTTGTGGGACGGACGGACGGACACAATCACAAGTGGTCCTTGTGGTGTCATGGCTCAACCCGACCTTTCCTGCCAAAATGGAGCAAACCTGTGGGTGAGGGCAGCACTCGTCTCTTCCTCTGGGGCAGTATTTCTGTTAGACAATAGGTGCAGGAGTAGGCCATTCGAGCCAGCACCGCCATTCAATGCGATCATGGCTGATCATCCCCAACCCGTTCCTGCCGTCTCCCCATATCCCGACTCTGCTATCTTTAAGAGCCCTATCTAGCTCTCTCTTGAAAGTATCCACAGAACTGTTAGGTGGGTGTCTCTCCAAACAGATACGCTGTGTTCAGCTCTCTCTGTTTCTTTCCCACAGTATTTTGCAGATCTGAGGAACAGCATAGTGAACAGCCAACCACCAGAGAAGCAGCAAGCCATGCACCTCTGCTTTGAAAACTTGATGGAAGGGATTGAACGGAACCTATTGACAAAGAACAGAGACAGGTAAGCAGTCGGTGTTCAGACTGCCACCTGCTTGGTGCTTTAAGGGTGGGCATTGTACGGGAGTTGTGGGGGGGGAGGCGGTGGCTGGAGGGAACTGTGTCAGAGGCGGAGCTTTGCCAACTGCAAAGTATAACGACTGCAAGGGCAAACGTCCCTGCAGTAATTTGATTCTTGGTCTACGTAGGGTTTAGTTGAGAGTTACATCGCGGAAACGCCCTTTGGCACCGACCTGCAATCCCCGCACATTAACACTATCACACACACACACACACAAGGGACAATTTACATTTATATCAAGCCAATCAACCTACAAACCTGTACGTCTTTGGAGTGTGGGAGGAAACCGAAAGTCTCGGAGAAAACCCGCGTGAACGTACAAACTCCGTACAGACAGCACCCGTAGTCAGGATCGAACGCAGGTCTCTGGCAGCAACTCTACCGCTGCGCCACTGTGCCGCCCTAGGGTGCTTCAAGCAGACAGAAGCAAGGTCGCTATCGCAGACAAATGAACGTGCCGCTGTTATTGCTCCTCAGGTTCACACAGAATCTCTCGGTGTTCCGAAGGGAAGTGAACGACTCGATGAAGAATTCAACGTACGGTGTCAACAGCAACGACATGATGAGCTGACGTCCGTCCTGCTTGGCAACCCTCCGCTGGGCTGCGTTTCCAATCCAGTTGCAAGAGGTCGAAGGGAGCGGTGGGGTGGGATGGGGGGCGGCAGGGAGAGAGGCGATGAAGGGTTTTGGAAGAAGGTCAGAGATAGCTGAAGGCGAGTCCCTGCACCTTCTCCTGGTGTTGAAGAGACCCTCATCCGGCCCTCCGACCATGGGACTGGTCGCAAACGCCCTCCCTGTAGTATCCTGGCAGGGAGGGTCTTTGTGCTCATCCCACATCTGCCTTGTATAAACTTGTACATTTTTTTTCTTAAGACATTTTCAACTGTTTATATGAAATCAGTTAAAAAAACAGAAAAGTTGTGATTGAAATTTTTAGAGTTGGAAGCATGATGATGTGAGACTCAAATGAGTGAAGTACATGGGGCAGAATGTGTGGGTGTCCAGTTAGATACAGAAGTCTGTATAATCGAAACACCAGATGTAAAAGTCCATAACTCAGTACCCATCTAAAACAGTGCACACTAACCCGATGTTAGTCATTCCCCACTTCAATTGCGATTTCTGCTTGAGGTACAGAGTATTCCAGCAGTGATAAAGGAATAGTTCCAGGAGGTGACAGGTGTTGCTGCTAATGATGTGTTGAGCACAGCTCATTTATATCCACATAGCAAAAGAAACCAATGGATTATATATTTTTATTGTTCCTTACAACTGAATGTTCTGACTAAACACGTTTCCAAATTGCTGCGTGATCAGGTAGCTGGTTGGTATGTAAGAATGTTTGCTGCATCTAGTGTAAGCATTGTGTCTGCAAATAAAACTTCAATGGTTTGTACTGAAAGCTCAGTGTCTGCATCCTGAGAGTCAGCTGACAGGCGGGCTGGAGGGGAGCAGGCAGGCCTCTGCACCGACCCCTCGATAATGTTGGACCACTTCTTCAGGCGGATGCATCTCAAGAGCGGAGACACAAAAGACTGTTTGCTCAAGATTCCAGCATTTGTAAAATACCAGAGGAGCTCAGCAGATCAGGCATAATCTGTGGCGGGAATGGATGGATGATGTTTGGGGTCAGGACTGACGGTGGGTCCTGACCTGAAATGCCTCCTGTCCATTCCCTCACAGATTTTGTGTTCAAGAAGGAACTGCAGATGCTGGAAAATTTCCTTCGCTCCATAGATGCTGCTGCACCCGCTGAGTTTCTCCAGCTTTTTTGTGTACCCTCACCCTGGTTTGCAGAGTTCCTCCAGAACCTTGCTTTTTGTTACATCTTAAGTGGACAACTCTGCAGCTGAGCTATTTTTCCCCCCCAGAGTCCTTGTTTAAAAGAAAATCTATCAATTGACCACACAGCTGTACTGTTTCAATCCTCAAGAGCATTCTTGATGCCTGTTGTCTGAATGATACAAGTTTCTCGAGTCCAGGTTCTGCGGTGGGCTGTGATGCTGCATTGGTCGCTGATCTGCCTGTGCACATAGGGATTTCTCCACCTGAGGGATGTTTAGTGGCACACCAGAACTGCCTGGGCCTCGACAAACCAGCGCAGGCTACGTGGACAAGGAGGCCCTCTCCCCCACAAGCGTTGTACGGGCAGAGTCCTTTGCTTCTGCCAGTTTAGCAACAGCTTCGGCCTTCTGTGCATTGACACCGTCTCCTTTTGATTTTGCTGATCTTTCAAATAGCGGTAAGTTGTAACCTTCCCGATTCCGAGTTATTTCTATGGCAAAGAATTGGATCCTGGTAGCTGGGAAGAAAGATGCAAACAGGAGTATGAGGCAGAGAGCAGCTCGGCAACATGGTATCATTACTCAGTATCTCCCTCTGTCCCTGACCCCCCCCCCCCCCCCCCCCCCGCCGAAGTGTGTGGCTGGGCGACTCATTCCTACCGAATATGGTGTTTTCCTCCTGGTAATCCTTTGAGGAGTCCAATCGCAAAAGCGTTCCATAGTTGAAGTCTTCAACCAAGGTTTCAAACTGCATGCAGAACGGACGCCAGGCCTGAAACAAGAAAGCTGCCGGTTTTCATTTGGCTAAAACAAGTCCTAAAGGCGTCAATTCAATTTCCTTCTCAACTGTGGTGCTTTGGGGAGAGGCCCCATTGGACTGTCCAGGGGAACATCGAAGTCAAAGTCGCAGCCAAGAGCAGAAAAGCCTTTATTTCAACTCTGCCTCTACCCTGCTGGGCTGTACCTCCAGCCAAACAAACGTCCACCCACTCCTTACCCACTCGTCTCTCGGCACACGTTTTGGGAAACTCCTTCCCAGCTCTGCCAGGTTCAGGATGAAGTTTTTAAGAAGGAAAATCGAAGTGCTGGAGAAACTCAGTGGGTGCAGCAGCATCTATGGAGCGAAGGAAATAGGCAACGTTTCGGGCCGAAACCCTTCCGGGTTTCGGCCCGAAACGTTACCTATTTCCTTCAGTCTGAAGAAGGGTTTCAGCCCAAAATGTTGCCTATTTCCTTCGCTCCATAGATGCTGCTGCACCCGCTGAGTTTCTCCAGCACTTTTGTCTACCTTCAGGATGAAGTTTGATCTGTGTTCAACCAAGTGGCAATGAAGGAGTGCGTGGGACAAGCTGGTGAATCTCTGCACAATGGCCAGGATTGGCCAAACCCCAGGCACTGCGCCTGGTCCCCGCTGAGCTGAGCTGACACGGAGATCGAGCAAGAATCCCTGCCTGGGATTGCAGGAAATAGGAGGAGAGTGAGTGTCAATGCAGAAGGAACATACCAGTTTGGCAGACTCCGACTTCAGCTTCTCTGGATCCAGAACATCGACTCTCATCTCGCTGAATTGTCTCTTGAACTCCGTGTAGATCAGATCATCTTCTTTCGTCAGTCTGAGGTAGCGTGGGTCAACAGAAGAGATGAGCTTTGGAAGAACCAGATGCTGCTATTAATTCCATGACGGGAAGCTGTGCTCACACTTGGGCTCAAGGACTGTGCACCATTTGTTTCAAACATGGAAATAAACACAATCTGATTCCGAGAGGAGTTGCTACTGCAGCAAGGAATCCCATTCCCTGCTAACACCAGCGTGATCATAAGTGACGGGAGTAGTGTTAGGCCGTTCGGCCCATCAAGTCTACTCCGCCATTCAATCATGGAAGATCTATCTCTCCTAGCCCCATTCTCCTGCCTTCTCCCCATAACCTCTAACCCTCCATACTAATCAAATACTACACCCGAGCCCATACTAACCCGGTCCAATGCACCAAGGAATATCCACTCCGAGCAGTAAAGCTTGAACGGACAGACACTGCAGACAGATCAAGGTGTAAAGGAATCGCAAGATACGCAACTGTTGGCCTTCATTGCATGGGAGGGAGCATGAAAGTAGGTAAGTTTTATACAATTTGTACATAATAATAATAATAACTTTATTTATAAAGCACTTTAAACAACTGCAGTTGCCACAAAGTGCTGTACATGAGAACATGGCATTGGTGAAACTAAACGGGAGTGCTGCCTAGTTTAATTGTTTGATGCAGGTACTTTGGAGGTTGTTCAGGATGTTCCCTTAAGTTGAAACAAGTTTATTCATGGATAACCCCTTGAGATGGACAGTCATCTCGTTTTCGAGGGGGTCCAACATAGAACATACAGCACAAGACATAACATACATAGAGGCTTTCATTGACCCACCTACCCACACACCAATCCCAAAACCCCTCCATCCCCACTTGTTATAGTTTATAACAATTGTTAATTGGCTTTACATATCCAATAATAATAATAGTTATGTGTTACAGCATAATGTTGATGCATAATACCATATACCACCTATCATACATCGTACTTTAATACATACTATCAACATTATTACATGATATATTATTTCATGATATTGTGACATAATACAATATAAGACCTTGTTACACTATGCAATAAAATAATACATAAGTGTAATGGCCATGCATATACAATAGTTATGCCAAATGATCACACACAGAGCAAGCTAGATAAAGGAGCTCGAAGACTCTAATACTAGAAACAGGTACATGGTTTTATAAGGAAGGGTAAAAGTGTATTTTTAAATAGACGAAATGAGCTAATAGTTCTTATGGTACTAGGCAAAGTGTTCCAGTCAGAAGGAGCTTTGAATTTAAATGCACGTCTCCCAATTTCTTTGTTAGTTCTTGGAATGAAAAAGAATGGTTGCTGAATATGTCTTAGTGAATATGAGGGTGTGTATGGTAATAGGTCTTGTTTTAAATAAGAAGGGTAATTGAGATGGATGCATTTAAAGATGAACTGGAACCAGTGGTAGCATCTTCGAGCGTGGGGGGATAACCAGTTTAGAGTTTCGTACATAGAACAGTGGTGAGTTATATATGGACACCTTAAAATAAATCTGCAAAGATTATTATAAACTACATTGAGGGGTTGAAGATGTGTATCAAATGTATTCTGATAGACAATATCAGCATAATCCAGTGTTGGTAGTAGCAGTTGAGACACAATTATTTTTCTCATCTGAAAGGTGAAACAATTTATATGGCGGTAAAGAATAGCTAGATTACAGCTGAGTTTTTTAGTAATCGTCTCACTATGCTGCGTAAATGAAAGCGTTGGGTCGAGCCAAACACCAAGATATTTGAAGTTCAATACTTGTTCTAATGGTGATCCTTCATTAAATGATATAGTCAGATCTACAGAATTACCAAGGCCTTGTCTGGTACCAAATAACATACTGCATGATTTATTTTTATTTAAAATTAATTTGTTAAATAATAGCCATTTCTGAACAGAAGTAAGATCTGATTGAAGGGATCTTTCAATTTCAGACTTGTTAGTACTAGATGTATATAGCACTGCATCATCGGCATATAGTTGTGTTTGACAGTCAGAACAGATATTAGGGAGGTCGTTTATGAAAATAGAGAAAAGGAGTGGTCCCAAAGACAAAGTTCCAGATGAAGTAAGAATTTCTTGCACTTCCAGTGTAATGCATTGTTTCTGCTGCTTACAATCTGGTCTGCTCTGGATAAATCTTTTGCAGAACACATTAATTCCCACATCCACCCGGCTTTGGTCTTCCAGTGAACCCAAATAAAGTTTGAAGAACAATGCCGGATCTTGCAACTGGAAATGCAACAAGATTCAACATTGATGTCAAATTACCAACCTTCTCTTTCTGAATGCAGGGATCCCCATTCGCCCTCACCCCTCTGCTCTCTCCACCCTCACCCCTCTATACAATTTCAACTTATTTCCTCACTTTTAGTTCTGATGACTGATCACTGACCTGACACATTAGCTTTCTCTCTCTCCACAGTGGCTGAGCAACATGCTGAGTGTTTCCAACATTTCCTATTTGTTTTTCACTAGTTGATTCCTGGGCATGAGCAGTTTTGCTGATTGAGTGCATCTGTTTATGGTCAAAGGTGAGCTGGAGAATGAGATGGTCCTGTTAAATCACCAGATTTAGAGGTAGGTTGTCAAGGTAGATGCCAAGACCACGTTCTTCCTTGTGAAGGGATCTAAAAAAGAACAGAGGCCCTCTGGCCTAACTTGTCCATGCGACCAAGAATCTTCATCTAAGCTGGCCCCATTTACCAGCATTTGGCCCGTATCCCTTTAAATCTTTCTATCCATGTATCTGTTGAATTGGCTTTTAAATGTTGTTAGTTGCCTCAACTACCTCCATAAACCCACCACCGTCTGCGTGAAAAAGTTTCCCCTCAGACTCCTATTAAATCTTTCCCCTCTCATCAAAAACCGTGTTCTCTAATTCTTGATTCCCCTACCCTGGGCAAAAGACCTCAGTCTGAAGAAGGGTCTCGACCCGAAACTCCACCCATTCCTTGTCTCCAGAGATGCTGCCTGTCCCACCAAGTTACTCCAGCGTTTTATGTCCACCTTTAATCAGCAGTAGCATTGGTGGGTCAGTGATAACATCGCGATGACAAACAGCAAATAGCTTGGAGGTAGAATTCCTGTGGAAGTGTTCAAATTCTGGGAAAACACATCAGCAAACGTGGAAATAGAAAGCACAGGCAGACAAAAGTGCTGGAGAAACTCAGCGGGTGCAGCAGCATCTATGGAGCGAAGGAAATAGGCAACGTTTTGGGCCGAAACCCTTCTTCAGACTGAAGGAAATAGGCAATGTTTCGGGCCGAAACTCGGAAGGGTTTCGGGCCGAAATGTTGCCTATTTCCTTCGCTCCATAGATGCTGCTGCACCCGCTGAGTTTCTCCAGCACTTTTGTCTGCCTTCGATTTTCCAGCATCTGCATTTCCTTCTTAAGCAAATAGCTTGGAGGTGACTGAGACACAGAATCATGCCCTGGTATCACAATGAAGCAAAGGCCGGCAATCCTCAAATCAAAATATTCAAAGCATCATACTTACGTTAAAATAAATCTCAGCGTGTTGATAGGCTTTCATTGCCCACATCATTTCAAGGCTTGCCTGCAAGACGGGAAGCAAGTTCAATAAGTGAGTTTGGTTTTCATGAAGAACAAAACACTGGATTCATGTTCCAGTAAACCTACGGCATGTAGTTTCTAGTTATGAAAAGCGAATGCTAAATCCCCATGCCTTCCTATTTCCTTCGCTCCATAGATGCTGCTGCACCCGCTGAGTTTCTCCAGCACTTTTGTCTGCCTGTGCTTTCTATTTCCACGTTTGCTGATGTGTTTTCCCAGAATTTGAACACTTCCACAGGAATCTATTGGATAAAACTATCCTAAACAACGTAGATAAAGCGGCCTTTAGTCACAGGGATCTCTCGACCCGTGCGCAGTGTCATAAAAGAAACTAAACCAGGTGGGTATGTAATGTTAGGTGGGCCTCACAGTCCTGGGTCTGTCACCCATGATGTGGGAGCGGAGGTCACCTGCAACGGACAACCTGTTGCACCAAGTGACGGCTTTACACTGCAGGACATTAGGTAACTCCCATCCGAATGGAGAATAAAAAGAGTGCCTTGGAATTGAAAATAGGCTTTCAAATTAATAGATGGTATAATTTGTAATGAAGGATGGAGCCAGGTGGGGGAAGACAGAGACAGCTGCAGGGTGCACAGCAGGACACAAAAGCTCTCGGAGCTGGAATCTAATAAGGAAGGAGAGAGAAGATAGACACACAAAGCTGCTCAGACAGCATCTCTGGAGAAGAGGAATAGGTGACGTTTCAGATCGAGACCGTTTTTCTTGTGTGTATCTTCAGTTTAAATCAGCATCTGCAGTTCCTTCCTACACAAGGGAAGGTGAGGTAGATGGGCAGAGGGTACCAGAATGGGGAGGGTATCCAGTGGGTGATGTGTATAGGTGGTAAGAGGATGACATCAAAGGTCCATGTTCTAGCACCCACAAGCCAGAGTTTGGTTTACGAACTCGCATGTGGCACCTCAGCAAATTACTATTCCCCTTAACAGCTGACAACAAATATTCTCGTTCACAAGTCCGCGTTGAACTCCGAGGGCGGCATGGTGGCACAGCGGTAGAGTTGCTGCCTTACAGCGCTTGCAGCACCAGAGACCCGGGTTCAGTCCCTACTACAGGTGCTGTCTGTACAACGTTTGTACGTTCTCCCCGTGACTGTGTGGGTATTCTCAGAGATCTTCGGTTACCTCCCTCACTCCAAAGACGCACTGGTTTGTAGGTTAATTGGCTTGGTATATGTGTAAATTGTCCTAAGTGTGTGTTTATGGTAGTGTTAATGTGCGAGGATCGCTGGTCGGTTTGGATTCGGTGGGCCGAAGGGCCTGTTTCCGTGTTGTATCTCTAAAACGGAAAAAACGAAGACTGCACCCGACCTGATTATTTCCCACGACCACTTCCTGACTACCGATAGCCTTGTTCCCTCCACTAGGGGTGGTCTCTAACCGGCTGTCGCTTGTTCCCATCCCCATTCTCCCTGCTAAATACTGGGGTTTCATTTGTGACTGTGGTGACTGCTCTGCAACCTGCCGGAGTGTGTAAGCAGGCTGGGCAACTCGGGGATACATTAAACCTCACCGCTGCAGGAAGTTGCAATACTTACATCGTTGCCGTAGGCCTCAGCCGGCTGGGAGAGAGCTTGTGCCGCGGTCATCAACTCACCACCACCCTGGACAGGAGAGAGAAACAGGCAGACATTAGACTGTGTCAGCGAGAGAGAGAGAGAAACAAGCGGTAGAAGCCCTCTCCACCAAAGATCTTAGAGCTCTAAGATCTTTGCTCTCCACTATCTACCTGTGTCACCTCTTCAGGGAACAATGGACGTCCACCAAGGCCTCTCTCTACATCGATGCTCATAATTTTCCCATCAATGACTACGAGGCCGATCAGATTTGACTTCCCAAAAGGCTTGAAGTCTCAGTTGTTTAGATTAACTCCCATCTGCCAATGTGTCACCCAACTGATCTACATCCAGCTGTATTTGTAGACAAACTTATTTGCTATTTATGACTCTGCCAAACATTGTGACGTCTGCATACTTACTAATTATATTGTCTTCCAAGTCATACATATTTATTATAATCAATAAAAGTCACATCACTGAGCCCAGTAGTGTATCTGGACTTTAAAATCTTGGAAGACCTGTACTCTGGCCCACACACATAGAGGTAATCATAGAGCACAAGGCACGGCGGCATCTCGACTTTCCAAGAATTGTAAAGGGATTTGGTGAACACACAAACAAACATTTACAGGTGCGCTGGAGAAAGTATCCTGACAGCAACCACGGCCTGGTATGACACTTCTAACGCATAGGAACAAAAGAGGCTGCAGAGCTATCCACCATCAAAAGCATCAACACCAGGCGCTGCCTCAAGCAGGCGACATCTGTCACCAAGGAACCCTACCATCCGGGTGGTGCCCTCTTCTCACTGCTACCAGAGGTACAGAAGCGTAAAGAACCACCCTGCCAGGTTCAGGAACAGCTACCTTACTACAACCAACGCACACAACCCTAATCCTACCTCAGCAATGGAACCTCTTGCACTAAATGGCATCGTTTTCTAATTGGATACTTTTGCAGTTTTACTTTTCAATGTCTTGTAGAATTTATGCATAATTTATATTTCTGTGTGTTGTCCTAATCGAGGTGCCTGTGATGTTGTTACAAGCGAGATTCTCATTGTACCTGCACTCACCTACTTGTACACATGACAATAAACTCATTCTGACAACATCTCGTTACCGAAGTTTCAGTACGACCTTCTGGCATGCACCACACACCAACTTTAGAGCCACTTCACCAACACCTTGGATCCCAGGTGCTGTAACATTCCGGGCCAGCCAGCCATGCGGGACCTTGTCAAAGACCCTAATAATGTACATACAACAACTTCCATCGCCTTCATCAACTTGGTGACCTCAAAAAATCCCTCTGTGCCAAACCAGAGTTTTTAAATATGCAGGAAGGATCTGCAGATGCTGGTTTACACTGAAGATAGACACAAAATCTTTGAGTAACTCAGAGGAATTAGGCAGCATTTCTGGAGAGACCCGAAATGACACCCATTCCTTCTCTCCAGAGATGCTGCCTGTCCCGCTGAGTTATTCCAGCAATTTGTGTCAGTCCAGACAACATCCTCCACCAAACAGATACTGACCTAACCCCAATCTTCCATCACAGGCGGGCTGGAATTTTGACACAGCCTAGCTGACACCCAGAGTGAGACGCTGAACTCCAACCCAAACCTCTGTTCTGCCATCAAGATCCTCCCACAGGTGGGACCTGTTGGCTAGTGTGGGCAAGTTGGGCCGAAGGGCCTGTTTCCACACTGTATCACTAGGACTTCCAACAAGGAAAGGATATACATTGTCCCGGGCAGATCCCCTTCATCATCGGAATAACATCAGGAGCTGCAGCTGACAGCAGCCTGGATTTAACACCCCCACCCCCCCCCCTCTCATAGTGCGGCGCTCCCTCACCCCCTCCCCCCCCCCCCACAGTGCGGCGCTCCCTCATCCCCCCGCCCCTCTCATAGCGCGGCGCTCCCTCACCCCCCCCCCCCACACAGTGCGGCGCTCCCTCACCCCCCCCCCCCCACACAGTGCGGCGCTCCCTCACCCCCCCCCCCACACAGTGCGGCGCTCCCTCACCCCCCCCCCCCCACAGTGCGGCGCTCCCTCACCCCCCCACCCACCCACCACACAGTGCGGCGCTCCCTCACCCCCACCACCACCACACAGTGCGGCGCTCCCTCACCCCCCCCCCCCACAGTGCGGCGCTCCCCCCCCCCCCCCACAGTGCGGCGCTCCCTCACCCCCCCCCCCCACAATGTGGCGCTCCCTCACCCCCCCCCCCCCACAGTACGGCGCTCCCTCACCCCCCCCCCCCCCCCCCCCCACAGTGCGGCGCTCCCTCACCCCCCCCCCACAGTGCGGCGCTCCCTCACCCCCCCCCCCCCACAGTACGGCGCTCCCTCACCCCCCCCCCCCACAGTGCGGCGCTCCCTCACCCCACCCCCCCACAGTGCGGCGCTCCCTCACCGCCCCCCCCCCCCCCACCACACAGTGCGGCGCTCCCTCACCCCCCCCCCCACAGTGCGGCGCTCCCTCACCCCCCCCCCCCCCCCACCACACAGTGCGGCGCTCCCTCACCCCCCCCCCCCCCACAGTGCGGCGCTCCCTCACCCCCCCCCCCCCACAGTGCGGCGCTCCCTCACCCCCACCACCCCACCCCCCCACAGTGCTGCGCTCCCTCACCCCACCCCCCCACAGTGCGGCGCTCCCTCACCCCCCCCCCCCCCACCACACAGTGCGGCGCTCCCTCACCCCCCCCCCCCACACAGTGCGGCGCTCCCTCACCCCCCCCCCCCCACAGTGCGGCGCCCCCTCACCCCCCCCCCACCACACAGTGCGGCGCTCCCTCACCCCCCCCCCCCCCCCACAGTGCGGCGCTCCCTCACCCCCCCCCCCCCCCACACAGTGCGGCGCTCCCTCACCCCCCCCCCACACAGTGCGGCGCTCCCTCACACCCCCCCCCCCCACACAGTGCGGCGCTCCCTCACACCCCCCCCCCCCACACAGTGCGGCGCTCCCTCACCAGCACGGAACCGGCCATGCTGTCCTCAGGGGGGGGGTCAGGCGCTGTCGTCACCGCGTGCGCGCTCCCGCGGGCGGGGCCGGGGTCAGGGTTCGCGCCTCCTCCCCCCCCCGGACACTTTGTTCCGCCGCCCGCGGCTCCGGGACTGGCGGGCTCGAAACTCCAGGCCCCGGCTCCAGTAACTCCAGGCCCCGGCTCCAGTAACTCCAGGCCCCGGCTCCAGTAACTCCAGGCCCCGGCTCCAGTAACTCCAGGCCCCGGCTCCAGTAACTCCAGGCCCCGGCTCCAGTAACTCCAGGCCCCGGCTCCAGTAACTCCAGGCCCCGGCTCCAGTAACTCCAGGCCCCGGCTCCAGTAACTCCAGGCCCCGGCTCCAGTAACTCCAGGCCCCGGCTCCAGTAACTCCAGGCCCCGGCTCCAGTAACTCCAGGCCCCGGCTCCAGTAACTCCAGGCCCCGGCTCCAGTAACTCCAGGCCCCGGCTCCAGTAACTCCAGGCCCCGGCTCCAGTCGCTGCTCTAGGCCGCAGCCTCGCCCACTCCCTCCCCGGATGTGGCGGCGCCCAGGCTGAAGGAAGAGGAGAGTCGGCGGGAGAGAGAGTCACAGGGGGAGAGATAGAGAGAGGCAGGGGAGAGATAGATAGAGAGAGAGACACAGGGGGAGATAGAGATATAGAGAGATAGAGAGAGACAGGGGATAGACAGAGAGAGACAGGGGATAGAGAGAGACGGGATAGGGGGACAAGGGAGAGAGGGGAGAGACAAGGGATAGAGAGAGGCAGGGGATAGAGGGGAGAGAGAGAGAGGCAGGGGAGATAGAGACAAGGAGAGGGGAGAGAGGTAGATAGACACAGGGGAAGATTGGGAGAGGGGGGAACGGGGAAGGCGAGAGGACGGAAACAGAGACAGACATATATATATATATATATAGAGAGAGAGACAGACAAGGAAGGAAGTAAAGGAGAGACATAGTGGGAGGAGAGACAGAGGGACAAGGGAGACAGAGGGAGACAGTGAGACAGAGGGGGACAGGGGAGACAGAGGGGGACAGGGGAGACAGAGGGGGACAAACAGAGGGACAAGGGAGACAAACAGAGGGACAAGGGAGACAGGGACAGTGAGACAGAGGCGGTGCAGAGGGAGCTTCAGCGAGGCTGGGGAGCGAGAGAGGCCGAGCTTCATTGAGCAGGGAGAGGCCGCACTCGAGGGGAGGCGGCGGTGCAGCCGCGCCAAAGGCCAGGAGGAAGGAAGGGAGGGAGGGAGATTCAGGGAGCTGGGGCCATCGTGGGTGGGGGAGAGATTAACGTTGGGTAGAGTGGGGATCGTCACTGTGTGAGGGGAGACAAGCCGGCGGGGGGGGGCGAGGATATAGACCGGGTGAATGGGGGTTGGAATGGGGGGGAATTATTGCTAGAAATCAGCGGGGAGGGAGGTGATAGATCGATAGATTAGAGGGGAAGTGAATGGTTGGTCGAACGGGGAAAGATTGAAAGGAGGAAATACGAGAAAAGGATTAAAGGCCTTTCAGGTTGGGAGCCTTTGGAAACGAGGAGGATGTAATAAAGTCTGATCCCAGATAATGTGGGTGACGGATTGAGGAGTGGGTGTTGAAGGAGAGGGGTTTATTTTTTTTGAAACAGTTTTAAAGCAGTATTTCTGAGAGGGAAGAAAGGGCAGCTTGATTGATGAAGGAGAGAGGCTTCCTCTTTCTGTTTGCAAAGAGGAAACTGGGTTTCCCTCACACTCTTTCTGAGGCTGTGAATAATGGACGCGGAATCCATTCTGCATGACAAGATCGTAGAATATATGGTAAGTTGCAGACCTGGGGCCTGTGCTAATTCTGGGTTGTCGTTGTCATCTGTTATCAATTGAATTCAGTGAAGCAGCAAAGGGGTGGAGGGGGTGATGATGTGTGCATGCTCTTCCAAAAAAATTTGACTGCATAATAATAATTTTAAAAGAATTGAAACCAATGAAGTCGCCGGCACAAATTAGGCCTTCAAAGGGGCGGAAGTGATGCTACAATACAATTACAATACAATTTATTTGTTGTCATTTGAACCCAGAGGTTCAAACGAAATTTGGTTTCTGCAGTCATACAAACAAGAAGAAGAACCAAGACACAACACAATTTACACAAACATCCATCACAGTGAATCTCCTCCTCGCTGTGATGGAAGGCAAAGTCTTATCTCTAAAAGGTTGTTTGTCAGACTGCAGTGTTAGTTCCCATGGGGTTGTGCTGGTGTTGGGGTTACAGCTGCTGCTGATGTTACTATGATGTGGAGGAAGGAACTGCAGATGCAGGTTTAAACAGTAGACACAAAAAGCTGGAGTAACTCAGCGGGGTAGGCAGCATCTCTGGAGAGCAGGAATGGGTGACGTCTCCGAAGGGTCTCGACCCGAAACGTCACCCATTCCTTCTCCCCAGAGGTGCTGCCTGGCTCGCTGAGTTACTCCAGCTTTTTGTGTCGATCTTCGATGTTACTATGATGTTGTGGCTGTCACGGGACCAGCAGCTCAACGTTGCAGGGTTTTGATGTTTCAGGTGTGATGGCAAGGAGTTGCTTTACTTGTCAGGAGACTGTCATTGAGACACTTAGAGGACACACCGGAGGGTTCGCCCACTGAAGCTATGTCGGGAGAGCTGCAAAATTAGAAGGGCACAATCACTCTAAATGGGATATTATAGACCTCCCAGTAACCAGATATGTGAACAGATTAGTAAAAGATGCCAAAGCAACAAGGCTGCTGTGGGCAACTTTAACCTCCCCAATATTGACTGGGGTTTGCTCAATGCAAAAGATACAGACTGGGCAGAATTTGTTATGTGTAACCAAGATGGTTTCCTGAAACAGTGCGGATAGTCTAACTCGAGGAGGGACCATAGTAGACCTTGTACTGGGAAATAATTGTGGATGACAACTATTTCAGCTTTAAGATGGTTGTGGACAGTATAAGACGTTGGTTAGGCTGCATTTAGAGCATTGTGCACAGTTCTGGGCACCATGTTGTAGGAAAGATGTTGCCAAGCTGGAAAGGGTACAGAGAAGATTTATGAGGTTGTTGCCTGGACTAGAGGGTCTGAGCTATAGGGAGAGGTTGAGTAGGCTGGAACTATTCCTTACAATGTAAGAGGATGAGGGGTGATCTTATAGAGTTGTATAATATTATGAGAGGAATAGATCGGGTAGATGCAGAGTCTCTTGCCCAGAGTAGGTGAATCGAAGACCAGAGGACGATCCTTCCATAAGCTAGGGTACTGCCCAATTCACCTCTACCCCATTGTGGACATTGGACTTTGTCTTTGGAACTAGTACGCTACGATGTGTCAGAAGGAACTGCAGATGCTGGTACACAAAATGTGTGAAGAAGGGTCTCAACCCGAAACGTCACTTATTCCTTTTCTCCAGAGATGCTGCCTGACCCGCTGAGTTACTCCAGCATTTTATCCAGTCTATCTTTAGTGTGCTACAATGCTGGGAACTATATTCCACACTCTGTATCTTCCCCTTTATAACATATAACCATATAACAATTACAGCACGGAAACAGGAAATCTCGACCCTTCTAGTCCGTGCCGAACACGTATTCTCCCCTAGTCCCATCTACCTGCGCTCAGACCATAACCCTCCATTCCTTTCCCGTCCATATAACTATCCAATTTATTTTTAAATTATAAAAACGAACCTGCCTCCACCACCTTCACTGGAAGCTCATTCCACACAGCCACCACTCTCTGAGTAAAGAAGTTCCCCCTCATGCTACCCCTAAACTTCTGTCCCTTAATTCTCAAGTCATGTCCCCTTGTTTGAATCTTCCCTACTCTCAGTGGGAAAAGCTTATCCACGTCAACTCTGTCTATCCCTCTCATCATTTTAAAGACCTCTATCAAGTCCCCCCCTTAACCTTCTGCGCTCCAAAGAATAAAGACCTAACTTGTTCAACCTTTCTCTGTAACTTAGTTGCTGAAACCCAGGCAACATTCTAGTAAATCTCCTCTGTACTCTCTCTATTTTGTTGACATCCTTCCTATAATCAGGCGACCAAAATTGTACCCCATACTCCAGAATTGGCCTCACCAATGCCTTGTACAATTTTAACATTACGGCCAGCACACCAAAAGCTTTCTTTACCACCCTATCTACATGAGATTCCACTTTCAGGGAACTTTGCTCTACCTATTCTACTTGATTTTGAACTGATTGTATCGCTGTTTGGTATGCCTGCTCCATTTGGATAGCATGCAAAACATCGTTTTTCACCGTACATGTGACAATAAGAAACCTAAACACGTTGCTGGTGACAAAGGTTTTCACATCTGAAGGACAGTAAAATGTGCCGAGCAAAAATGTCACCAAGATAGTGGTGGATCAAACATCAAGTTCCCAGGACATGAACTCTCGTTTTCCCAGAAGTGCGTCCACATTTCTGAGAGAGTGTGATGGACATCTCTCGATATAATTTTCTTGTACTTTCATTGTTGGAGAGCCTGACCTGCCTCTTTTAAGACAGTCCCATGGCACGCACTATTTACTAACTAGATCAACACAAACTGCTGGAGTAACTCAGCGGGTCTCTGACTGTTTGCAGGTCTTCTCCTGAAGCTAATTGGGTGCCCGAGTTCCTGATGGCAGGCAGATAAATTTGACAAAGGGTCTCGACCCAAAATATCACCCATTCCTTCTATCCAGAGATGCTGCCTGCCCCGCTGAGTTACTCCAGCATTTTGTGTCTTAACTTCAGATGAATTTGAAGGTTGTGTTTCTCTAACCTGTTCTCTCTGAACAACCAACTCTGGCGCCCCTGGGCCCAGTCAGCTGAATGGGTGGGAGCAACATGCGTGTGCATTAGCAGTCCGAATCAGAGGAGCATAGGGACAGCAGCGGTTTGATGCCTGCAGGAGGTGTGGAGATGTCGTACTCCTGTGCCACACCTTTCTATGTTCCGAATGCTGTCGAACCACCCAGCCTTACCATGCACTTTCACTATTTGTTTATTAACAACGAGATATGTTTAAGCTAATTGTTACTTAAGGCTGTGTAGGAAGGAACTGCAGATGCTGGTTTAAACTCAAGTTAGACACAAAAACCTGGAGTAACTCAACGGGGCAGGCAGCATCTCTGGAGAGAAGGAATGGGTGATGTTTCGGGTCGAGACCCTGAAGAAGGGTCCCGACCCGAAACGTCACCCATTCCTTCTCTCCAGAGATGCTGCCTGTCCCGCTGAGTTGCTCCAGCTTGTTATCTTACTTAAGGCTACTGAATACCAATGTAACTGTAAACTTTCACCACTCGCCATTGGTCCTAGAGGAAGTTGTGAGGCGCTGTCTAATGGGCCTGTCCCACTTACGTGATTTTTTTCGGCGACTTGCCGGCACCCGTCATAGTCGCAGCATGTCTCCGAAAATTTTCAACATGTTGAAAATCCAGCGGCGACCAAAACAAGGTACGACTCTTTGGGCGATTACTCGCGACCATACAGGTTTCACCCCGCGACATGTCGCCAGGGTGCCGCCTGTATGGTTGTGAGTAGTCTCTCAGTCACCCAAAGAGTCGTAGCGTCTTTCTGGTCGCCACTGAATTTTCAACATGTTGAAAATTCTCGGCGACCTATGGCGGGTGCCGGCAGTCGTCGAAAATGTTGCGTAAGTGGGACAGGCCCTTAATGGGGAGAACATGTTGGAGAGAGAGTATTGGTGAGGATAGTGCCGTGCTGCGGCCACTGTGAGCTGCTCATCGACTGTTTTGAAGTTGAAACCGTTGCACAACTATGATCTGGTCCAGGTCAGAGGATGTTGTTTGAATGAACAAGTTCAGTTTATAAATACAGCACGGAAACAGGCCCTTCGGCCCACTGGTCTGCGCCGACCAGTGATCCCCACACATTAACACGTTGCCCATTCCTTTTCTCCTGAGATGCTGCCTCACCCGCTGAGTTACTCCAGCATTTTGCGTCTACCTTCGATTTTAACCAGCATCTGCAGCTCTTTCTTGCACAAGTTAAAGCAAGACCCTGATCGCTTCCCTTGGGTGAATGTACAGTGTCTCACACTGACTGTCCAGGGACCAAACTTTATTCTTTGGTGAAATGCAGAGCATTGATCCTGTGTCCAGCATCAGTTGTAGTTAATGGGTTCCTGCTGTGCCCACTCTTGACACCGGGTATACCCCCTCTCTTGTGACAGGAACACGCAGAGTGGGTCAGCCTGAAAGTACTTTGGAAATGCAAGGAACTGCAGATGCTGATTTATACCAACAAAAAAAAGACACAAAGCGCTGGAGTAACTCAGCGGGTCTGGCAGCATCTTTGGAGAACACAGAGAGGTGACGTTTTAGGTTGGGAGTTCAGTCTGTCCAGACTGATTTTAGGGCATCATGAAGGAGCAGTAAGGTAGAAATCCTGGTGTTTCACAGCAAATCCACACTGTGAATGATATGTTGACACTCATCCAACAGAAACCAAAGCCTCTCGCCCGTTGGCATTTCCTCTTTGCTGACTGTGCTGTGACGTGTGCTTCTGGCACAAACTCAACCAGCTACCTGTGTTTGACTTCACCCTGAATTTCCTTGTTTTCATAACAGATTCTCGCAGTTGAAGTTTACGGATTAAGTTTAGATTTCTTTTGATTATTTCAATAGGCAATAGGTGCAGGAGTAGGCCATTCGACCCTTCGAGCCAGCACCGCCATTCAGTGTGATTATGGCTGATCATCCCCAATCAGTAGCCCCTTCCTGGGCTGGCTTTTGAATAGCGCCCGTCTTGGGGAGTTGGCTCCTCCCTAGGCGTGGCAATGCTCCAGTGATGCAACCTCACCTGCAAGGTGGCTGCAAGGATCTTGTGGTGCGCTGACCTTGGCATGCTGCATGGAAACTAATGCAAATGCTTGGCAGCTAGAACCAGTGAGGCCGTTCCATTCGCCCCTCACCGCCAGCACTGCAAATCTCTCCTTATCACGGCAGATTTGGTTCTGATCTCTTTGGTTATTACGCCCGCCTGTGCGGGGATCAGAACCGAATCAGCCGTGATAAGATTTGCAGTGCTGGTTGCGTGGGGCGAATGGAATAGTTTGAGATGGGCGTCTGATGGTGCGTTGATAGTCATGACTATTGGTGATACGCTGGCTGGCTGGCTATTCCACCATCACTGTTACCTCCAATAATCTCACCGCACCCACTGTCATTCTCACTAGTTCACCCCCCACCCTCCCTTCCTCTCTCATTCCACTGTCCTTCACTCATGGATGATCAGCCACAGTCACAGTGAATGGCGGTGCTGGCTAGAAGGGCCGAATGGTCTTCTCCTGCACCTATTGTCTCTTGTCTCATCCCTCCCTCCCTCCCTTCCTTGTTCATCCCACCCCTTCCCTTCCTTGCACATCCCTCCCACCCCCCTCCCTCGCTCTTCCCACCTCCCTCGCACATCCATCCCACCCCTCCTTCCTTCCTTCCCTCCCTCGCTCCAAGTGCTCCTGTTTCGTCTCGCCTCCAAAGACGTGCGGGTTTGTAGATTGTGGTCTCTGTAAATTGCCCCTTGTGTGTCAAGTGGGGTAACACGGAACTAATGTGAATGGGTGATCGATGGTTGGTGCGGGGTGGAGGGCCTGTTTCCATGCTGTATCTCTAAACTAAATTAAATGGCTATGAGAGGACTGAATGAAGAGCTAGCACGCAGGACTGTCTGAAGAAGGGACCTAACCCGAAACGTCATCTGTCCATTTCCTCCGCAGATGTTACCTGACCCACTGAGTTCCTCCGGCCCTTTGCTTCACTGTAAATTAACAATGGGGTTGTATAGAAGGTGGTTTAGTAAATTTGTTTCTCTCAAAATTCCTAATTGGATAAACAAATAAAATTAGAAGCATTGTCAGCGCATCTTATTTAACTTAGTAAAAAATCCCACGGCACAATTAAAAAAAAAAAAAGCAAAACTACAGACACAACTGTCCTGGCAGATAGTCAATGATATCACAAAGTCATATTACACACCATGTATATGTATGTATGTGTCAAAGATAGACACAAAAAGCTGGTGTAACTCAGCGGGACAGGCAGCATCTCTGGAGAGAAGGAATGGGTGACGTTTTGGGTCAAACACCTTCTCGACCTGTAACGTCACCTATTCCTTTTCTCCAGTGATGCTACCTACAGACTCGTATGCGTGCGTGTGAATAAATATATAAATATAACATGCATGTGTCTGTATGTATGTGTGTGTGTGTGTGTGTTTATATATAAATAATATTAGTGGAATGTTTAAATATAAAATGACAGGAAAATAAATCAGCAGATGTTAAACAAGCATTGGCTAGGACATGAATTGCTGTTTATAATAGGAATGTAGTCAGTGCTGGAGGTATGAAGAGCTGGATATTCCAATGCAGCGTTGGGAGATTTGTACGGTAAATGATGGGCAGGATATTGAGAAAAATGAATGAGGTTGGAGCAGAGGTTGTGTTTTGGTGCCAGAGCAGAGGCCGCTGCAGCTTGTTGGGGCAGATGTAATGCGAGTGGTTTACTCTCCATCTACTGCTTGTTCCTGGTCACTGCGCTCCATGGTGACAGATCATGGGATAAGATCAACCATCAGTCGGTGAGAATAGACACAAAAAGCTGGAGTAACTCAGCGGGACAGGCAGCGTCTCTGGAGAGAAGGAAGGGGTGACGTTTCGGGCCGAGACCCTTCTTCCGACGAGTCAGTGTTTCCCTTTCACCTGACGAGCCTGAAGAAGGGTCTCGATCCGAAACATCACCCCTTCCTTCTCTCCAGAGACACTGCCTGTCCCGCTGAGTTACTCCAGCTTTTTGTGTCTATCTTCGGTTTAAACCAGCATCTGCAGTTTCTTCCTACACAGTTGGTGAGAATGTTGCATCTTCCTCAAGGTGACTTTTGAAACCACATTCTTGACGCTTTCTGTTTGTTACGAGAGCATGTGAGGTAGAATGCTTGTTGTGGGAATCTGTTGACGATGTAGCCCTCATCTCTTTAATAAACACTAATTCATGTCTCGACCGATGCGTTGCTGCTGACACTGACTGATTGACTTCACTGGCTAACGGCTTTGAACGATTTGACGAAACATGCATTGGTGAACCCTCCCTGGTGCTTGGCCGCCTGATGTGAGTGGTCCCTGCCTCAGGAGCTGTGCAAGAACCATGCGCTTGTGGACAGATAGGGCCGGGGGGGGATCTTGATTCTTGCTGAACTCCATCACAACTTTTCCGGTCTGCTGGCGGTGATAGTGTTGTACGACCATGTTTTAAAACCGGTCATAGAACAGGAACAGTGCAAAGTAACACGACTCGCACGTCTTCTCTCTCAACAAGGGGGAGAATGTTTGATTAAAGCAGTCTAACCAACGGTTTGTATAGTATTTGTGTAAAAATAAAACTGACAAGATAGTTCTGCTGCGAATGTTCAGGGCATTAAGCTCCACTGACTTGTGTTCCCTTTGCCGGTTTGTGTCATAGAGACTGCATTCTGCCTTGCCTCTTCCCTGGCTCTCTCTGTGTTTCCCCTCCTGTGCCCAGTGGCGGTGGGTTGAACATGAGAAGCTCTCAGTGCTGACCCTCTCTGTTTTCTCTGCTCTTTTTCTCTTCTGCTCCCAGAATGCGTCCGGACACGATGACCTTAATGAGGCCGAGCCCCGTAAGAAACTTGTATTGGAAAAGAACTCCTTTAATCAGGTGACGGTTCAAATCTCTTCTCTGGCAGTCGCCCTGCCTCCCACTGGAAGCCATGCATGTTTTACATCACCAGAATCAGGATAGGGTGCGAGGCTTTCCACTCTCTGCACCCCCAGTACTAACACAATTGGGAAATGTTAAATGCCTTGTTTAAACAGACCGAGCGGAGATTTTGCCATTGTGACCATTCGCTTAGAAATTGTCCAAATGTAACTCTTCCTGACAGCACTCCACGGTTTCCCACCATCTGGTTGAACAATATGACCGATGAGTACAAGCCTTCCAAGATGTTATTCTGATGTCAAGATTGTTAAGGGTTTGGACAAGCTAGAGGCAGGAACCATGTTCCCGATGTTGCGTGAGTCCAGAACTAGGGGCCACAGTTTAGGAATAAGGAGTAAGCCATTTAGAACGGAGACGAGGAAACACTTTTTCTCACAGAGAGTGGTGAGTCGGTGGAATTCTCTGCCTCAGTGGGCAGTGGAGGCCGGTTCTCTGGATGCTTTCAAGAGAGAGCTAGATAGGGCTCTTAAAAATAGCGGAGTCACGGGATATGGGGAGAAGGCAGGAACGGGGTACTGATTGGGGATGATCAGCCATGATCACATTGAATGGCGGTGCTGGCTCGAAGGACCGAATGGCCTACTCCTGCACCTATTGTCTATAAAACTAGATTTCCATCAACTATTAATATTGGTCTGGACACTCCACAATAGTTTTGTTGGCAGTATCCCTATCTTCAGCTCCATTTCTGATGGCGAACCAGGTTAATGGCCTTGCAGGGGGTTTAGTCATCACTGAGGGAATGTCTGGAGTGAGTTGTGGTCCATTCTGCTGTCCAGCTGTGCTTGCCCCTGGTGCTTGTGTTGCTGTTGTGTGCGGGCAGGTTTCTCTTGTGGCAATGCGGAACACTGGCGTCATGAGTACAGGCCTCGGTATCACCCGCACTGTCACGGTGGCACCCGCTCGGTCCGTGTGAGAAAGAACTGCAGATGCTGGATGAAATCGAAGGTGGACACAAAATGCTGGAGTAACTCAGCGGGCGAGGCAGCATCCTCGATTAGTTACTCCAGCATTTTGTGTCTACCTCCCGTTCAGTCTGTGTCTGGTGGTAAATTATGCCCAGAGTGAAAACACAACCTTCACCTCTGACATTTAATCCTTCCATGTGATGTGGCTCCAAACACCACCCAGTCTGCCAGTCCCACCACAGACCCTGAGACTCATGGCTCCTGCACAGTTAGAGGGGAGCTGGGGGAAAGGCCACTCAGCCAGTGGCGTGGGTCTGAACATCATTGCCTGATTGTCTCAGAGACAGAAACCTTCAGAACACCTGGAGAACATGAGAAGGGAAGCAAGAGAACACAGTGTGACCTTTGCCTCTCCACCATCGTCCGATTGGTGCCATGATGCTCTTTGCCTCGTCCCACCTCACCTCAACGCCCTTGTCCTTTAATCCATTAATATCCAAAAGAAATATTGATGTCTGTCCTGAATATCTTCGATGATTAACCCAGAGGACTGTGGAGACTTGGAGAATGTCAATGATTGACTAACCTCTGGGCGAAAGATCTTCTCATCTCACTCCTTGTGTTCCCGACACCTCAGCCCGCACAACATTACATCTGCATCTACACTTTGTGCGGTTCACAAGATCTAATTTGTCGGAACTGCCGGGTGTGTAGGCCCAGTCTATTTGGTTTCTCCTGACAAGACAAGCTCCTGGCCCAAGAATTAGTCTGATGAACTTGTGTTGCATTCTTATCGCAAGAATATCTGGCCTCGCGTGAGGAGACCACAACTCTACGCTGTGCTCCAGTGCAGTCTAACTGGGTCCATTATCAAGTACATGAGTTGCCATGGACCACCTGGGAATGAGATTCATCTTGAAAGCCATTTATGACGATATACATGGGACTCGATAGATCACAAAGCTTTCCTTTGCTAAGCAAAAGTTCATTATGATGGTGGTAGGTGATGATGGTTGATGGTGGGAGAGAGAGCAAACTGTATTTACTTGGAGGAAGTGAATTTTAAGAGGCTTGATCAGAAGGAAAATATATGTCCGTGGCCTTAGCCCTACCCTAAAGGGCCTGTCCCACTCACGTGTTTTTTTTCGGCAACTTGCCGGCACCCGTCATAGTCGCAGCAGGTCGCCGAAAGATTTCAACATGTTGAAAATCCAGCGGCGACCAGAAAAAGGTACGACTCTTTGGGTGACTACTCACCACCATACAGGCGTCACGTGTCGACATGTCGCGGGGTGAGTCGTACCTTTTTCTGATCGCCACTGGATTTTCAACACGTTGGAAATTTTCTGCAAACTGCTTCGACTATGGCAAGTGCCGGCAATTTGCCGAAGGAATCGCGTAAGTGGGACAGGCCCTTTAAGCTGCCCATAGAACATCACCCATCACAATTATCTTTTAATCTCCTCAATCCCCCATTCCCTCTGCTTCCAAGACACTTAATAATCTGGCTGTAACAATCTGGTATCTTCACCACACCCTTTTCAGCTCCGCTTTTCCAAACTTCTCCTCCATTCACTTCTCTCCTGATTCCTCTGTGAAACTCTCCTGGGTTAATATCAACACCAAAGTCTTCATAAATGCAATTTGAAGAAAGCCCCAGCTGCCTCCCCTACTCACAAGTTAGCGTTTTGTTCCCTTGCAGACTAAACTCAGCATTGGCACATCGAGTATGATCGCAGCCAAGCAGCGGAAGCCTTCCACCAGTTATGAGAAGCAGAAAGAGCAGTGTGTGAAATACTTCGATCAGTGGACAGAGACCGACCAGGTGGAATTTGTCGAGAACCTGATATCCCGCATGTGTCACTACCAACACGGCCACATCAACTCCTATCTTAAACCAATGTTGCAGAGGGACTTTATCACCGTCTTACCAGGTATGTGGACAGGGAAGGGCTTGAAGTATTGTGGTCGGGTGTCCGGAGGCTGCATGATTGTATTACACAGGACATTGTTGTTTCCAATCCTTCGTTCTTATCGCATAGCCCTGTTGTCCCCTCCTTTTTCTTCGGTATTCAGTATTTATTTAATATCATTTTCACTGAGTACTTGCAGACACAGAGGAAACAAAAAAACGTTACTCAAATCAGTTTCCATTCAGTGTAGTTAGTAAAAAAAAAAGGATAAATACATAGAGCTTTAAAAACAAATTAAAATTACCATGTCTAAAAACAGAAAGTAGGCCTAAAATTTACAATAGAATAAAAGCAGACATTCCGACCGACAGTGGCTTTACTTTGGCAGGTGGCTAGCTGTCAAAGTATGGACGAGGTTGAATGTGTTGGTGAATGATATATGGGGAGGGGACACAGTCCGTTAATCAGTCTCATTGCCTGTGGGAAGAAGCTGTGGAGCATCCTGCTGGTTTTGCTGCTGATGCTCCTGTACCTCTTCCCAGATGGCAGAATGGAGAAGATGTGGTGTGATGCGTGGTAGGGCTGTGCCTTTCTGGCAACGCCTTCCAGATCAAAATTCACTGCCATTAAAATGATTGTTCCTTATCAATGGCCTTCATCTGTCAAGGTGTGCAGTATGGACGTTGGGATGCGATGTTACAGTTGTACAAGGTGTTGGTGAAGCCACGTTTAGAATTGAGGACCACATCGCTAGTGGTGGGTTTTATTCTGGATGGAGGTCTATGACCAGTGGAGTTCTGCAGGGATCTGTGTTGCGACCTCTTGTTGTTTGTTATATATAGACGACGTGGGTGTAAATGTAGACGGGCTGGTTAGTAAGTTTGCTAACAACACAAGAACAAGAAATCGAAATGGCAAAATGGCCGGAATTTAACACAGAAACAATTGCAAATGAATAATGTTGGGAGGGGGGGGGGGATTCTGCGGTGAATATTGAGAGAAATGCAGATAACGGCAGCAGGTCACTACTCGGTGTGGAAACAATCCAGTGCGCAAGCAGTGGATTTTGTTTTGATTTTTTTTTAGCATTTATTAACAAGACAAAGTACACGGATTTTTAAAACTAAAAAGGAAAGTTTGCCATCTCGTAACAGCATAGATGAGCAGAGTAACCTTGGGGTGTGTAATACATCCCTTTCAACATGTCTGGACCAGAGAAGAGGTACTTTGTAGTTGTCTGCATAATGCAAGAAACACAGCAAGTTCCCAAATAGAACAAACAGTGTGACCCTGAACCCTGTTCTAGAATATTTCTTCAGATCGGCATTGGCAACAGCAGTGCTAGGGAGGACTGCTCTGCTGGATCCCAGTGTCCTGCTTGTTTTACTGATTACACTCTCAACTAGTCTTCCGAGATTTAAAAACGGCTCCGCGCATCTACATCTGCGTCACAATATTCCCGCACAGCCTCTACACTGTAACGGCCTATACTGCTTCTCCGTCTTATTTCAAGCACAGTTAAGGGCCTGTCCTACTTGGCCGATTTTATTCGGTGTCTATCAGTGCCGCCAAAAGATTTTGAACATTTTAAAATCCAGCGGCGACAAAAAAAATGTTGCGACACTTGGAAAAAACACCGCGCATCAAACGTCATCACGCCGCAAGTTTTGTGGTGACCTTGATCTGTCGGTCAATAATGCCGGTCGTCAGCCGAAAAAATGGCCAAGTGGGACAGGCCCTTAGGTCTAAGGAAGAGATCGTCCTGTCCTGGAGCCTGCTGCACCATTCAACAGCCCCGTGCCTGACCATGCCAGTGCCGGTGTCTTTGCCCTCTGCTATTGATTTCTCCTGCCACTCTTTTAGTCATTGTCATCGTCACACTTTGACGCACTTGGTCACTGAGGCGCAGAGTCACACAGCGTGGAAACAGGCCCAACTTGCCCACACTGACCAACATGTCCCATCCACACTTGCCCGCATTTGGCCCACATCCCTCTAAACCTGTCGTACCTGGGCAAGAAAGAACTGCAGATGCTGGTTCAAATCAAAGGTAGACACAAAATGCTGGAGTAACTCGGCGGGCGAGGCAGCTTCTCTGGAGAGAAGGAATGGGAGACGTTTCGGGTCTCAGCCCTAAACGTCACCCATTCCTTTTCTCCAGAGACTCTGCCTCACCCGCTGAGTTACTCCCATATTCATGCTCCTGTCTAAATGGTTCTTAAACGTTTGTGATAATACCTGCTGGATGCTTTTAATTTTTCCTGCACTCTATGATTAATAAAGGCTGTCTGATCTATATCCCTGGGGAGTACTTGCCTCAATATCTGTAAAACAACGGTTTGCCACTGGTATCTACTTGGTGTCCTTGAGACAGCTCCAAGGTGGCACTTATGAATATGATTTTTTTTTTCTCTTCTCCCGTTATGTACTAGGTTTACATATTCTGTTGTGCTGCAGCAAGCAAGAAATTCATTGTCCCATCTGGGACATATGTCAATGAAACTCTCTTGACTCTTGAAGTCTCGGACGCACTTTCCTTGTGTAACGAGCTGTGTTGTGTGTGTGTGTGTTTAGCCCGCGGTCTGGATCACATTGCGGAGAACATCCTCTCGTTCCTGGATGCCCGCTCGCTCTGCGCCGCGGAGCTGGTGTGCAAGGAATGGTACCGGGTCATCTCCGACGGAATGCTCTGGAAGAAACTGATGGAGAGGATGGTGCGCACAGATACCCTCTGGAAGGGGCTTTCGGAGCGGAGGGGATGGTAAGGCGCGCTTGGGGTGTGTGGCGCTTTCAAACAGCACTCAGTCACTTACCCAGGTGGCTCCAACATCACCTCCCAAGTAAAAGACCTCGACCACCACGAATGACAGGCAAAATGCCAACGGTTTGCAGGAACCCTCCCAGCTGTTCTAGGCCAGGAGGCTGCTAGGCTCCTGTGTGCCAGCCCCTTCAATTCCCCTTCCCCTTCCCGTACTGGCCTGTCTGTCCTCGGCTCGGTCTCCTCACTTGGAAGTTGTCATTCCTCCATTGTCGTTGGGTCCAATTGCTGGAAGTTCCTATCCTATCTAATAACACCGCTGTCCATGGCAGCACCTTCACCACAGTTGGTGACGGATGGGCTAACTTTTCCAGCAATGTCCAGGTCCCCTACAGATGATTTAAAAATATATATATAATTACACAATTATTTTGAGAAATACTATTCCTGAATTTGATTTTACTCTGTCCAGGAAGCTAAATTCAGCAAATTGCATGGCAGGTTAAACTTCAAAGGACTACCAGGAGTTAAAATGGAGTTTTCATAGTTTGCATTCTCCTGTCTAAATGGTTCTTAAATGTTTATGATTTATACATTACAGAGACAGTTTAGAGTTTAAGTGTCCTTGCTTCCGATAGCGGAGTTAAGACACTGATGATCCATGTTTCCGCTGAAAGACAGAACAAATTCTGGTGTTGAATCCCCCTGTACCCAGGATCCAGACATGGTGGCCACCTTGATCAAAGACTCCACCAATGTTGTGAAATGCAAAGAATTATTTGCACAGACTAAATATGAATGCAATTTTAATTACCTGATTAAAGTGGCCAACGAAAATGTCTTATTTGTTGACATTTATCTTGTAGCTCCACATCTTCTCTTGGCTATTTAACCTTTGTCATCAGGGGTCTGCATTAATTTGAACCCGGTTGTGTGTCATAAACCACTTGCAGTGGTTCAGTTGGAGAGGAGTGAAGTGGGATGGGGGGGTGGCACGGCTCCAGAGACCCAGGTTCGATCCTGACCACGGGTGCTGTCTGCGTGAAGTTTGCACGTTCTCCCTATGCCTGTGTGGGTTTCCGCCGGGTGTTCCAGTTTCCTCCCACATCCCAAAGACGTGCGGGTTTATATGTAAATTGGCCTCTGTAAATTACCCCTAGTGTGTAGGGAGTGGGTGACAAAGTGGGATAACATAGAACTAGTGTGAACGGGTGATCGATGGGCTGAAGGGCCTATTTCCATGTTGTATCTCTAAACTAATCCAACAAATGTGAGATGTGAAGGTCGACACAAAATGCTGAAGAAAGGTCGCGACCCGAAAGGTCGCCCATCCCTTCTCTCCAGAGATGCTGCCTGTCCCGCCTGAGTCACTCCAGCATTTTGTGTCTACCTTCGATTTAAACCAACATGTGCTGTTCTTTCCTACACAAATGCGTGATGTGAATTCCGTTCCCGATTTACAAAACTCAGATGGTCCCAAAGTGAATATTTGCTCTTAACTTTTTTTGTAAGAATGAGCTTGAAGTTGAGATGATCTGTGAACTATTCGTGAAAGTCTTTGTTTTCTGTGCAGGATCCAGTACCTGTTTAAAAACAAGCCCTCTGATGGTATTTTGCCTCCAGATTGCTTCTACCGATCCTTGTACCCACAAATTATACAAGATATAGAGGTAAGAGCCACAGTTTCTTCTCCAGACATTGATTGCTGAGGGAAAGCCCATCTGTTAAATATAAATCAAAGGTTGAAAGCAAACGAAATGAGTGCAGGCAGCATCTCTGGAGAACATGGACAGATAACGTTTTGGTTCAGGACCCTTCTTTAGATTGATTGTGGTTGGGGGGAGGGGAGGGGGGTGGTAGGGAAAACTGGAACAGAGGAGGGGCACGACAAAGCCTAGCAAATAATAGGTGTTGGAAATAGGCAACGTTTCGGGCCGAAACCCTTCCGGGTTTCGGCCCGAAACGTTGCCTATTTCCTTCGCTCCATAGATGCTGCCGCACCCGCTGAGTTTCTCCAGCACTTTTGCCTACCTTCGATTTTCCAGCATCTGCAGTTCCTTCTTGAACAATAGGTGTTGGATACAGGTGAGGTGGGTTTTGATAGGCAGGTGGTTAGACAGAGGCCAGAGATGAAAAGACAAAAACTGAGGTGGGATTGAGGAGGTGGGCTTTGGTTGCGGGGAGATTCGATAGATGTGTATACATTTATGAAGCATGGATAGGGTAAAACAGTCCATCGCTTTAAGGTGAGTGTGGCAAACTTTAAAGGACATGTGCACAGCGGGTGGTTAATAGGGTTGCCGACTTTCTCACTCCCAAGTAAGGGGCAAAGGGTCAAAATACGGGACAAATTCCCGACGGCAATTCGTTGACCGACTCGGCCGTGGCTGGGTGAATGATGAGTTGGCCCGGGTGCTGGACTGCACACAAAGCCCAGCCGGCCAGCGGGCCAGCTGAGGAGTTTTTGGCCCAAAGTCCAGCGCCCCGTCCAACTCATGAACCGATGATCGGCCATGAGAAGGAGGGGTGGTGGTGGTGGTGTCGGCGGTAAGCGAAGGTCCGAAGGTCGGACAACTGGCCGGGCTGCCGACCGACCGACCGACGGGGCCATGGGCGAGGTGTTGCTGCTGCTGCACTCCATGGGCTGCACTACGTCGGGACGGGTGAGGCGGGTCCGGACGCGGCGCTCCGACCCGACAGTCCCCTCGACCCGAGTAGTAGCGGTCAAACACGGGACAAGGGCGGTCCCGTACGGGACAAACCAATTTAGCCCAATATATACGGGATGTCCCGGCTAATACGAGACAGTTGGCAACCCTCATGGGTAATGCCTGGAACCTGTTGACGGGGCTGGTGGTGGAAGAAGATACGGTGTTGGCATTTAACAGAAACGTGGATAGGCACATAGATATGCAGGGATTAGAGGGACAAGGATTAGGTAAAGGCTGGTCCTGGCATCATTGTGACATTGTGGGCCAGAGAGGCCCGCTCCTGCAATTGTACTTGTCTATCTACGGACGTCGTTGTAAGGCAAATGGGAATGGAGGAAGTTGAGCAACACCAACGGCCTGTTTCTTTTTCAGACCATTGAATCCAACTGGAGGTGTGGACATCATGGTTTACAGCGGATTCACTGCCACAGTGAAACCAGCAAAGGGGTCTATTGTTTACAGTACGATGACCAGAAAATTATCAGTGGTCTGCGTGACAACACTATCAAGGTGAGTGAGAGAAAGTTATTCTGACTCTGAGGTAGACAGAAGTGCTGGAGAAACTCAGCGGGTGCAGCAGCATCTATGGAGCGAAGGAAATAGGCAACGTTTCGGGCCGAAACCCGGAAGGGTTTCGGCCCGAAACGTTGCCTATTTCCTTCAGTCTGAAGAAGGGTTTCGTCCCGAAACGTTGCCTATTTCCTTCAGTCTGAAGAAGGGTTTCGTCCCGAAACGTTGCCTATTTCCTTCAGTCTGAAGAAGGGTTTCGTCCCGAAACGTTGCCTATTTCCTTCAGTCTGAAGAAGGGTTTCGTCCCGAAACGTTGCCTATTTCCTTCAGTCTGAAGAAGGGTTTCGTCCCGAAACGTTGCCTATTTCCTTCGCTCCATAGATGCTGCTGCACCCGCCGAGTCTCTCCAGCACTTTTGTCTACCTTCGATTTTCCAGCATCCGCAGTTCCTTCTTAAAAAAAAAATTCTGACTCTGCTTATATTGTGTGGGCTGTGTCTCTTGACATGTCACAGTGTGTGTAGATGCCAGTTTAAGCCGAAGAGAGACACAGAAAGCTGGAGTAACTCAGCGGGTCAGACAGCATCTCAGGAGAGAAGGAATTGGTGATGTTTCGGATCAAGGCCCCTTCTTCAGACTCGCATTTCGGGTCCGTGATTCCGAAGAAGAGTCTCAACCCGAAACGTCACCCATTCCTTCACTCCATAGACGCTGCCTCACCCGCTGAGTTACTCCAGCATTTGGTGTCTACCTTCGATTTTACCAGCATCTGCAGTTCTTTCTAACGCATACAAGAAACAGCATTCAATTGCATTACTGTTGACGGTGTTTGCCTTTCCCTCTTCGCAGATCTGGGACAAGAACACGCTGGAGTGTAAGAACGTCCTGACTGGCCACACCGGCTCAGTGCTCTGTTTACAGTACGATGACAAAGTCATCATCACTGGATCGTCTGACTCCACAGTCCGGTACGTGTGGCTGCTGGCAATTGTAGTTGGGTTATACAGTGGGGAATTGACACATTGATGTATAAACCTGTACAGCCATCGTGGACAACTCCCTCCCTCGCTCCCTGGAAACCCAGTCTGGGGGCCTGAAAGATGAGGAGCACTGGTCACGTAGGGGGTGGTGGAAACCCCCCCCCCCCCCCACTTAAATCACGGTGGCGCATCGGTAGAGTTGCTGCCTTACAGCGAATGCAGCATCGGAGACCCGGGTGCGATCCCGACTACGGGTGCCGCCTGTACGGAGTTTGTATCTTCTCCCCGTGACCTGCGTGGGTTTTCTCCAAGATCTTCACTTTCCTCCCACACTCCAAAATCGTACAGATTTGTAGGTTAATTAACTTGGTAAAAGTAAAAATTGTCCCTAGTGTATGTAGGATAGTGTTAATGCGCGGGTCTCGCTGGTCGGCGTGGGCCTGGTGGGCCGAAGGGCCTGTTTCCACAAATGTATCTCTAAACTAAATAAGGGGGAGGGATATCACCCCAGGGGGCCACATGAATGGCAACGGTGTGGGGTAAAATTTGTAAACATTACATCACGGCACATTAAATGTTTGTGTAGCCTCCGAGAATGTCGGAAGAATTTCTGCACAGTTCCTGTTTTGGATATTTTTTTTTACTCTGAATAAAGTTTATTTTGAATATCCAATAAAATAATCCTATCAGCCGGGGTTAAAGAGTAACCTGGTACCCTGTCGTGCCTGTGCGGCCAAATTATGGCCCAGCTTTTGCCCCCTTCTCTCAATGCCCCAATGTCAGTAGCTCTGGCTGGTTCTGCTCTGCAGTGAAAGGCTCTGAAGTGGGTGGGTTTGTTTGAAGTTGCTTTGTTTGACCCCCCCCCCCCGCAGGGTGTGGGAGGTGAACACTGGGGAGATGCTGAACACGTTGATCCATCACTGCGAAGCCGTGCTCCACCTGCGCTTCACCAACGGCATGATGGTGACGTGCTCCAAGGACCGCTCGATCGCCGTGTGGGACATGAGCACCTCCACGGACATCACCCTGCGCCGAGTTCTCGTCGGCCACCGCGCCGCCGTCAACGTGGTCGACTTTGACGATAAGTACATCGTGTCCGCTTCAGGAGACAGGACCATCAAAGTAAGATCCCTTCCCGCTCTCTCTGCTGCCGTCTTTCGTGCCCCTTCCTGCATTGCTTTATGCCCGTCCCACTTAGGAAACCTGAACGGAAACCTCTGGAGACTTTGCGCCCCACCCAAGGTTTCCGTGCGGTTCCCGGAGGTTGCCGGAGGTTGCGGGTAGTGGAAGCAGTTAGGGAGACTGACAAAAACCTCCGGGAACCGCACGGAAACCTTGGGTGGGGCGCAAAGTCTCCAGAGGTTTCCGTTCAGGTTTCCTAAGTGGGACAGGGGCATTAGTCACCTAGTTGTATTTCCATTCCAAGGCAAGAGATGGATGGATTCTTGATTGGTACGGGTGCCAGAGGTTATGGGGAGAAGGCAGGAGAATGGGGGGAAGGGAGAGAGAGAGATCAGCCATGATTGAATGGTGGAGTAGTATTGATGGGCCAAATGGCCTAATTCTGCTCCTATCTCTTATGATCTATTGCTCAGCTATAATTGTCCTTTACTTGAATGGTTTTCCAGATGTATGCATATTGCTATCGCAGATACACCAATCCAGGGAAGATGACATTTCGGATCGAGACCCTTCTTCAGAAAGAAGCAGTCTGAGGAAGGGTCTCGACCTGAAACGTCACCTATTCCTTTTCACTAGAGATGCTGCCTGAGCCACTGACTTACTCCAGCTTTTTGTGTCTATCTTCGGTTTAAACCAGCCTATGCAGATCTTTCCCACACATGACATCTACAGTTCCTTCCTACACAATCCAGGGAGGATTACTGTCTCCTTCCTGAATGATAATAATGAATCAAATGAGTAGTTAAAGACAGTGCTGGAGCAACTCAGTGGGACAGGCAGCAATTGTGAAAAAGATTGATAGGTGACATTTCAGGTGGGGACCCATTCTTCTGATTCCTCTCTAACTATAAGGCAGTAGCTCAACCACTACGCCACTATGCTGCCCATCTGGTCTGTTCTGCCCCTCTCACTTCTTCTCTGTCGGTTCCCCTTAGTTCACAACTCCCTGATCTTTCAAACATTGTTCGACCTCTTTAAATACTTCCAACTATCTGAATAATAAAACAACCACAGATGGATCGCCTCTGGTTCCCATCTTAATTTTCCATCGTCTCCCGTGGCTAACCCAGTCCTCGTTGCTCCTTTTGTCCCCTGCGCCTGAGAGGTTTATCCCAACTGCCTGGCTGTCTCAATTACTGCGCTTTAAGAAGAAAGTGTGAATGTAGAGACTTCTCTCGCTGTGTGTGTGCGTGTGTGGTGTACGATGATGACGCATCTCTGTCCATTCCCTCACTAGGTGTGGAACACTGGATCCTGCGAGTTTGTCCGTACTCTGAATGGACACAAGCGAGGCATTGCCTGCCTGCAGTACAGAGACCGCCTGGTGGTCAGCGGCTCCTCTGATAACACCATCCGGTGAGTCTCTTGTCTACTTTGGGTATTTATTGCAAACTGTAGCCCGTAGCAGAAGAGGAAGCTGCTTGTACAGTTATCCCCATTAGCATCCATCTTCAGCAATACAGCACTCCTTCTACACTGCCCTCACCTGCTCAGCCTGTGTTATATCCACGTGTCCCTTCGATAGTCACAATATCTTCAATCACTGTGTTTATTTCTGGCAGTAATGCCACTCTGATGCCCAAATGGAAGCTTGCCATTTAATTATTCCTGGTGCAACTCAAAGAATTGGCAAAGTGATGATGCACTGGCAAGAAGCATTTCACTACACCTAGGTGTATGTGACTAATAAATAACCTTTGACCTTTGAACCTTTGATCAGACAAGTACTTTCGATGATGCTGAACGAGGGAGAATATCTGTAATGAACACTTCCCGTAACGGCTGTGGCATCCGTTCTATCCAGCAGGGGGGACAGTAGGGACACGGATTGGTCTCATCTGAGCCGTACTTCCGGAGGAGCAGCATTCCCAGATGAATTAAGCCTCCAGCCATTTTCCTGAGTAACAGCTTAGTTTAGTTTATTGTTCTCATGTGTACCGAGGGATAGTGAAAAGCTTTTAAATGCGTGCTGTACAGTCAGAGAAAAGACTATACGTGATTAGAGTCCAGCTGTCCACAGTGCACAAATACAGGATAAAAGGTACATTTAGTGCAAATAAACTTAGAGTAAAGATAGTCTGAGGGTCGATGGTAGGATGTTTCAGTTGCCTGATAACAGCTGGGAAGAAACTATCTGGGAAGGGCAGTCACTGGAGGGATTTAAGAGAGTTAGATAGAGCTCTAGGGGCTAGTGGAGTCAATGGATATGGGGAGAAGGCAGGCACGGGTTATTGATAGGGGACGATCAGCCATGATCACAATGAATGGTGGTGCTGGCTCGAAGGGCCGAATGGCCTCCTCCTGCACCTATTTTCTATGTTTCTATCCCTGAATCTGGATGTATGCGTTATTAAACATCTGTGCATCTTGCGTGCTGGGAGAGGGGAGAAGGGGAAGTAAGACTGGATGTCGATTACATTGATGGCCTTGCTGTGGCATCTTGAAGTGTAGATGGAGTCAATGGATAGGAAGATAGACACAAAAAGTAACTCGGCGGGACAGGCGGCATCTCTGTCGAGAAGGAACGGGTGACGTTTCGGGTTGAGACCCTACTTCAGACTAGGTTGGTTTGTGTAATTGTCTGGGCTACGTCCACAACTCTTGCGGTCTTGAATGGAACTGTTCCCAAACTAGACTGTGATGCATCCCAAATAAGATGCTTTCTACATTGCATCAGTAGAAGTTGGTGAGGGTTGTAGAGGACAGGCCGAACCTCCGAAGCCTTCTAAGGAAGCAGAGGTGTTGGTGTGCTTTCTTGGCCATGGCTTTGATGTGACTGGTCCAGGACAAATTGTTGGTGATATTTCTTCCTAGGAATTTGAAGCTTTCAACCAACTCTGCTACAGATAGTGGGGTATCTGTACTGCTTCACTTCCTGACGCCAAGGAGGAATTTGCAGCCATGTCTTGCCATTTGGCAGAAGTGGCAGCTGCAGCAATCTCTTGAGAGTAGCCTGCACTCAAAGTTTGGAAAGTGTTGGGGGTGACGCAGCAGGTAGAGCTGCTGCCCAGCGGCAGAGACCAGGGTTCGATCCTGACCTTGGGTGCTGTCTGTGTGGAGTTTGCACGTTCTCCCTGTGACCGCGTGGGTTTCCTCCGCATTCCTCCCACCTCCCGAAGACGTGCGGGTTTATAGGTTAATTGGCCCCTAGCGTGTAGAGAGTGGGAGAATAGAGCTAGCGTGAATGAATGGACACAAAATGCTGGAGTAACTCAGCGGGTCAGGCAGCATCTCTGGAGAAGGAATGGGTAACGTTTTGGGTCGAGACCCATCTTAAGCCTGAGAGTCGGGGAGAAGGAGTGGGAGATATGGAAGGGTAAGGTGTGAGAAGGACTGATGGATGGTCTTCACGGACTGGGTGGGGCATGCTGTATCTCTGCAGTAACTAAGCACTGACGTCTTGCCGCTGCAGGCTGTGGGACATTGAGTGCGGAGCGTGTCTGCGTGTGTTGGAGGGCCACGAGGAACTGGTGAGATGCATCCGCTTTGACAACAAACGCATCGTCAGTGGAGCCTACGATGGGTAAGCAGAACTTCCCAAAGGACCTTGCTTTGAGATTATGGTGCAGGAAACAAAATGCCTTGACGTGTTCGCGAGCAGTGGTGGGATAATGGCCAGATTGGTGCCTGGGGGGTCAGAGTCAGCAGTGACGGCCTGTCAATGTGACCGTTGTCTCTCCTCTCGCTTCACAGCAAAATCAAGGTGTGGGACCTGGTGGCTGCGCTGGACCCGCGGTCGCCGGCCGGGACCCTCTGCCTGCGGACCCTGGTGGTAAGTTCCCGCGCTTTCCCTGGGTATGGGGACGCCCTGTCTGACCCACTGAACACTAGAGCCAGCTGCACCTCCAGCTTACTTCCTTGTGCACCACCCCACCTCGGCACTGTGGCGCAGCAGTAGAGTTGCTGCCTTACAACGCCGGAGACCCAGGTTCGATCCCGACTACGGGTGCTGTCTGTACGGAGTTTGTACGTTCTCCCCGTGACCTGCGTGGGGAGAATGTGAGAATGTCCTTCGGTTTCCTCCCACTCTCCAAAGATGTACAGGTTTGTAGGTTAATTGGCTTGGTATAATTGTAAATTCGCCCTAGTGGGTGTCGGATAGTGTTAGTGTGCGGGGATCGTTGGTCGGTGTGGACCCGGTGGGTTGAAGGGCCTGTTTCCACGCTGTATCTCTAAACTAAACTCAACTAAACCTCCAACAAAGGAGCCATAAACTGACTTAACAGGAAAGGGACCAGAAGGATTCCGACACGAAATGCCATCGGTTCAGTTCCCTCCACAGATGCTGACCTACTGAGTTCCTCCGGTACTTTGTATTGTAATCAAAATTCCAGCATCTGCAGTTCCTTGTATCTCCCTTCCATGATGGATCTTTTTCCTTAGTGCTGGCTTTTTGCAGACACATATTCAGTCTGCAAACCTGTCTCCACAACAGAACCCCAGTGAGACCGATAGGGGTTAGTCTCTCCTCCAGGCACAGATACTCATTGGGATTGAAAGGGAACAATTCTCACTCTAGTTGAATGAGAGTGTATACCATCTGAAGTGACCATCGTGGAACATAATTCTTTCAGATTAATTAACAGGTAGTTGCTAGTTTTCTGCTGGAGAGGTGAGAAATGGCCTTGATAGTGGGTTATAGACTCGTACACCCATCAAGTGCTCAAACTCACCGACCCTATACTAATCCCATTCCCATCAACATTCCCACAGATTCACTCTCGTGTTGCTATTTCACTCGCCACATTCCCATCTGCACGACCCCAGATTCAACCACTCAGCCACTTTAGAGGCGATTTGCCACTCCAAGCAACTGGCACATCTTTAGTGTGTAGGTAGCACCACCGGAGAAAAGGAATAGGTGACGTTATAGGGTCGAGAAGGGGTCTGACCCGAAACGTCACCTATTTTCTCCAGAGATGCTGTCTGACCCGCTGAGTTACTCCAGCTTTTTTGTGTCCTATCTTTACGATGTGGTAGCGCCCAGCGGAAACCCACGCGGTCACAGGGAGAACATGCGAACTCCACACAGGTAGCACCGAGTTCAGGATTGAAGCGGGGGTTCTGTAAGGGAAGGTGGGAGTCGGGCCTGGGTTTTATGTCTGTGTAACCTCCCTCCCTCTCTCCGGCCACCAGGAGCATTCCGGGCGAGTATTCCGGCTCCAGTTTGACGAGTTCCAGATTGTGAGCAGCTCCCACGACGACACCATCTTGATCTGGGACTTCTTGAACGTACCGTCAGAGCAGGGGGACGGTTCGCAGGCAGCGCCGCGCACCTACACCTACGTGTCCAGATAGGTGGAGCCGCCAGCGGACCAGTCACGGTAAGCACTGCCTCCCTCCCTCTGCTTGAGGAGCTGAGCTGCTGAGTCCGAGATCAAACCCCCCCCCCTTTCACAGAGTGACGTGTTGACATGAACTCACCCTCATTCTCTGCCACAGAAGGCAGTGGAGGCCAATTCACTGGATGTATACAAGAGAGAGTTGGATATAGCTCTTGGGGCTAATGGAATCAAGGGATATGGGGAGAAAGCAAGAACGGGGTACTGATTCTGGATGATCAGCCATGATCATGGGGTGGGAGATTGCAACCTTCACGTGGTCCGCCCTGTTTCAACGAATGCAATCAACGTGCACAATCAAATAAGATCAAATGGAACAAGTTGTCCTACAACTTTAGGCTTTGCACGCCATACGCAAGAAGAAGAAGCCATGATCATATTGAATGGCGGTGCTGGCTCGAAGGGCCGAACGGCCTACTCCTCCGCCGATTTTCTATGTTTCTCCCCCTCCAACAGCATCTCCGCCTCAATGAGACAAAACCAGGAACGGGGTACTGATTCTGGATGATCAGCCATGATCATATTGAATAGCGGTCGGTGCTGGCTCGAAGGGCTGAATGGCCTACACCTGCGCCTATTGTTTATATTTCTATCATGGTTTGAGACTTGACTGCAGGTTTGTAGGTTAATTGGCTTGGTAAATGTAAAAATTGTCCCTAGCGGGTATAGGATGGTGTTAATATGCGGGGATCGCTGGTCGGCGCAGACCCGGTGGGCCGAAGGGCCTGTTTCCGCGCTGTATCTCTAAAACAAAAAAAACGAAATAAAAAGACTGGTGGCATCGCCTCTCTACGTTCACTTTAAGTATTAATGCTTCTCTCTCTCTCTCTCTCTCTTTAGATGCCTGAAAGAATTCCAGCCTTTCGACAGCGAATATACAAACCTGAGCCACACATCCATAATGAAGCGATCGCATTGAAGGGGTTGGCGGGTCAGAGCGGCCTTGGTGCTTTGAGTGAAGAGTGCGAGCGTTTGCGACAGAGGGGAAACCCGTTTCCACCCCATTGCCACACACATCCATCATCGCATCAACAAACGAACTCTCCACATCCATCGCAATTAACAGCCCAAACCCCAGTTAATTTTGAACATTTGTAGGGACTGAAAACTTGAAGGGACTTTCAACGGCAGAAGGTCAAAACAGCAAAATCTTTGTCAAGGGAAATGTGGTCATGGCCGCTGGCAATCGGTGACTGCTTGCACCCAGGTGACCCAAGTGTGTGTTGGTGCACTTTTACACTGTGCTCATCCTCTGCCCTCTGTTCTCTGATAAAGATCCTAGATGGCACTGAGCTCCACAGGTCAGAAGATCCCACAGGTTGACCTCAGTGCCTCTGGGCCCTGGAGTGAGGTGGAGGGTGAACCCAACTGAAGTGTGGCATCCCGGCCATGTCTCTCCCCCCCCCACCCTCCCCCACCATCTCCCATGGCAGACGCAGCCAACCCTCCTCGGACACGGGGCACGGGGCAAAGTAGTACAGCCGTACGCCAAGGAGCGTGGATTGGAAGAGGGGGTGTTCGCTCTCCCAACAACGAGTTTCCTTCAGCACAAAGAGCAGCACGTGTGTCTCTCTGGCACGTAGACTTGGTGGAGCGGCATTGCCATTGTGAATTAGGCTCCGTTCTCTCAGAATGGGGATGGATGTTGTCTCCCGGACAAAAAGCCGCGCCAGAGAACGGAGACTGCGGGCAGAACGGGCGCAGGTCTGCGCTGAACTTCGGGAGTCCCAGGATGAGGCCGGGGATTTCCTTTGAGCCTAGACCCGCGGCTCGGACTCCGCTGCCGTTTGGCCACGCAGCCGGGACTCGGACCACAGGTTACAATGCCAGACCTGGAAGCTCCACACTGCCCTGGCGAGAGAGAGCGAGAGGGAGAGAGAGCGAGAGAGAGGACTCCTGCATGACCCATTGCCCACAGACTGTTTCAGTGAGCTGCCCGCGGGCAAGTGGCCGGTGTGAATCCCGATCAGGAGCCAGCGCACTGGAAACAGGCGGACTGATCAAAGACAAAGAGTGTAGATCTGGTCAGAGTGCTGTTTCAGTCCCCGACAATTATGTTGTATAGTTGTATGCTGTCACCTCCCTTCTGAAGGGGAGGGAGCTTTTGTGTTGAATGAAACCAATGTGCAATTTAAGTTACTTTTGTACAGTTTGTGTATGGTAGAGCACCTTTTCTGTTGGTTTATTTTAAGCAGTTTTTCTTTCGTGTATCAACAAACCTGCGGGCCTCTTGAAGTTGAGACAACAGCAGTGTCTCGTGAGGATGGGTTTGGGTCCTGGGACAACATGTTGGGTTGTTATATCTGCCACTGTTACATCTCTTGCCTGCAACCTCCATCGACTTAACCCTGTTGGGTCAGTGCAGTTGGCGACACAAAGAACTGGGGGGTGGCCGATGATATCAGTGTCCACCTCCACCCCCAGCCAATGGACACGGTGGAGTCCAAAATCTCCAGCATCTCTGCGGCGAGCTGGGCTGGAGGGCGAGCCTTTGGTTGTTGGTTAAGAACGCCGTGATGGTATGAGATCACCACAGTGACCAAAGCAGCAGAGGGTGGAGGACTCCGACACGGGGCTGGCACCGGCCAGAGTTGCTGCTGGGGAGGGACCCTGTTCTCCTCTGGACGTTCCACCATCACCCTCTTCCCACAAGGTGGCGAGCTACCACCAGTGCCCTGAACAAGGTCCCTGCGACCCATCTGCGCCGGTCAAGCAGTTTGTCTTCTCGTGGCCCTCAAGCTTGATTTTCATTTTGAGTTCTAAGTCCTCTCTTCGTTCCTAGACCGTGGCTTTTGGTAGTGAGCTGTGCTATTTTTCTACATTTTCTTTTTTTGTTCTGTGGATTATTTATGTAGTCTTTTTAAAAACAAAAAATTGCATTCTTGAAGAGATGTGGTTTGTGATTAAATTGCAGTTTACCATTCCCCTGACTTGCAAGGATATCGAATGTCAAAATGTCTTTATTTTTAAGAAGGAACTGCAGATGCTGGAAAATCGAAGGTAGACAGAAATGCTGGAGAAACTCAGCGGGTGCGGCAGCATCTATGGAGCGAAGGAAGTAGGCAACGTTTTGGGCCGAAACCCGGAAGGGTTTCGGCCCGATAACGTTGTCTATTTCCTTCGTTCCATAGATAATCAGTCTGAAGAAGGGTTTCGGCCCGAAAAGTTGCCTATTTCCTTCGTTCCATAGATAATCAGTATGAAGAAGGGTTTCGGCCCGAAAAGTTGCCCATTTCCTTTGTTCCATAGATAATCAGTCTGAAGAAGGGTTTCGGCCCGAAAAGTTGCCTATTTCCTTCGTTCCATAGATAATCAGTCTGAAGAAGGGTTTCGGGCCGAGACGTTGCCTATTTCCTTCGCTCCATAGATGCTGCCGCACCCGCTGAGTTTCTCCAGCATTTTTGTCTACCCTGTCTTTATTTTTAGACAGCACGTTGAGACTTTGGTCTCGCGACTACTGCCAGGAGCGACACTAAGGAGCCTTGAATCTCTTTGTCAAAACAATGTATTGGACACGCCTGTCAACCCTCTCCACATGGAAGAAAGCAGACCTGATTTCAAATCCATTGCTCAGGAACCAATCCTATGAACCTTTTCTGCACCCTCTTTGTTGTTCACTTCCTGAAGTTCTGTAACTAAACCTGGGTAGACTACAAGCTAATTGGAGGAACACCATCTCATATTTTACTTGGGCAGCTTCCAACCCATTGATTTCTCTAACTTCAAGTAACCCTTACAACCCCCCCCCCCCCCCCCCATCCATCCCTCCGCCGCCCAAGTCATACCAGCTTCAAAGTCGTCTTGTTGAGTCTCACTGTCGATACTTGGTTTCACCTAGGCCACAGCTAGCAATGGCCTGTTTCCTTTATCATAGTTTTTTTGTTGCATATCTTTCATTCGTTTGTTCCATATCTCTGTACATCACCGTCTATATCTCTCGTATCCCTTTCCCCAGACTCTCTGAAGTCTGAAGAAGGGTCTCCACCCAACCCGAAACGTCACCTCTCCCTTCTCTCCAGAGATGCTGCCTGTCCCACTGAGTTACTCCAGGATTTTGATGCCTATCCTGGGTGGAGTACTGCAGTTGTGGAACCATCTCTGCTCCAGTTTGCCGAGGTTCATGTCTTTGTGTTGTACTCCTTAGCTCTATTCTGAAAGCCCATGATCCGGCCCTGTCTCTTCACTTCCAAACATTTATGAACATCTATCCCTAGGTTCCCCTTTTCCAGCACTTGTTCTTCCTACTGGAGCATTTCTAAGGGAACCTGCAAGTTTATAGGAATGTTTTGCCCCTGCCCAATGGGAGCAAGTTCCAACCCCACCACTTCCTCTGTGTGTGTGTGTGTGTGTGTGTGCATGTGGAGACATTTCTCCAGAATTGTTGACCTATCTCAATTTTGATTTCTCCTACACACGCCAAGCGTTTCTATTGTAGCATGGATAAATTCATGGTGGCATCCGACGGGAACACTGATGGACTTCCGCCGCTGGAAGTATTGGATTTTGGTGTGTGTGTGTGTGCTTTATCATCATTCCTTACAATGCCATGTACGACAGTGGTCGCAACTTCTACTGAAGTGTGTGGATGGCTGTTGGTTCGCTAGGAGCTCATCCGCCCTTTGACAGGTCTTGTTTACGGTAGGGGTCCACAGCCCCCTCCTCACCTGGCAAACCAGGTGGGGGAGACGGTTTAATAGTCGACTATCCGACCATGGAGCATGGTACCCGTGGCGGGGGGGGGAACTCTCCCCCCCCGACCTGGCTTGAATGGATAAAGAAAAGGTGCAGAATTGTTAAAAAAAACATTCATTTTTAATTATTATATTACTGGGGAAAAGAAATGCCATTATCTCATTGTGACATTTGTCACTCTGTTTCCTGTCTCACATAATGTTAAATTTGTGAAACAATTACCTTCGTCAATGTCACAAATTAATTTCAAAAAGTAAAAGTGACTAAAAACATCTCCATTTCATGTTCAAGAAGGAACTGCAGATGCTGGAAAACGAAGGTACACAAAAAAGCTGGAGAAACTCAGCGGGTGCAGCAGCATCTATGGAGCTAAGGAAATAGGCAACGTTTCGGGCCGAAACCCTTCTTCAGACCATGTTGACCATGGCTGACCATTTCAGTCAGCCATGGTCAACAGCCCAATGGGGTCAGTAGATCCGAGCAAAATGGCGCTGGGAATAATCCTGCTCCTCGGGATGTTATGAGTGTTGAGGGGCTTGACAGACTATGGCTCCAGGGAGATCATTCATTGGGTGTTTGGAAATTGCTCCAGAAATAAACAGTGACAAGGGTTTTATTTAGTTTGATGGCACGGGCTAAATCTCAGTTTAGTTTATTGTCATGTGTACCGAGGTATAGTGAAAAGCTTTTGTTGCGTGCTATCCAGTCAGCGGAAAGACAATACATGATTACAATAGAGCCATTTACAGTGTACAGATACATGATAAGGGCATAACGTGTAAGTAAGTTTATTGGCCAAGTATTCACATACAAGGAATTTGCCTTGGTGCTCCGCCCACAAGTAACAACATGACATACAGTGACAGTTACGAATGACTCCGAAAACACTAAACATTAATAAAGATAAAACATTAATGATAAAACACCATTGATCAAGCATGTGAACCAACAAAATGCCAGATCAAAGGGAGGCTACAGATTTTTGGCTGTTGAGTAGAGCAACTGCTCGTGGATAAAAACAGTTTTTATGTCGGGCTGTGGCAGCTTTGACAGTCCGGAGTCGCCTTCCAGAGGGAAGTGATTCAAAGAGCTTGTGGCCAGGGTGAGAGGGGTCAGAGATGATCTTGCCCGCTCGCTTCCTGGCCGTTGCAGTGTACAGTTCATCAATGGAGGGAAGGTTGCAGCCAATTAGTGCAAGGTAAAGCCAGCAAAGTCCGATCAAGGACAGTCCAAGGATCACCAAAATGGTAGATAGTAGTTCAGCACTGCACTCGGTTCAATCCTGGGTTCTCGGCCTTCCCCATTCATGCTACATTCCTGTAAGCTTTGGAGCCCTTTCCAAGACTGCATGTTATTCGGTGTTTTATCAAACTTTCTCCACAGACTGTTAATTAAGATTCTAATGCTCGGCCTATCCACACATGAAATAGCAGCTTGTTCAATTGGCCATGACTTCGTCAGCTTAATCCTGGGTCCAGTCACGAACAAAGTGATTGTGGAGTGGAGGTAGACAAAAGTGCTGGAGAAACTCAGCGGGTGCAGCAGCATCTATGGAGCGAAGGAAATAGGCAACGTTTCGGCACGAAACCCTTCTTCAGATTGTGGAGTGGAGCCAACTGCTTGCTTTGGTGGTTAGTGCCTCTTGATCGAGAGCCAAGTTGAGGAGCAGATTGAAACCATCACCCCAATAATCTGAAACTAATTCTGGTTTCAACTAATCCTTTTCACTTAATAACAGATGAAGTTGGGCTCATCGGTGTTTTCTCTCGAAGCCTGACCCATGAAAGACTGCGCTTTGCAGCCATGCTTGGGTCTGCTGCAACCGCAGTATTGGGGTGGGCATGCATGGTGTAGGATGCATGGTGAGTTAAACCACGCTGAGCGCAGCATCGCTCCTTGTGTGCCTGTATTCAGCACACAATGAGCTGAATGAGTCTCGACCCGAAACGTCACCTATTCCTTCACTCCATAGATGCTGCCTCACCCGTTGAGTTTCTCCAGCATTTTTGTCTACCTTCGATATTTCCAGCATCTGCAGTTCTTTCTTAAGCATGGATAGCAGGTTGGCTGGGGGGGGGTCAAGGAAAGATCGTTCACCTTGCGGCCCTGTTTCCACCAATCTTTCCACCACCACAAACGAGAAGCACAAGAAGCGACAAGACAGACACCATCGTCGTATGCAGGTGCCGAGAAGTGCGCTCAGCTCTGGCCGAACAACTTCTAATCTTTGTTTAAGAAGGGACTGTGCAGATGCTGGAAAATCGAAGGTACACAAAAAAGCTGGAGAAACTCAACGGGTGCAGCAGCATCTATGGAGCGAAGGAAAAAGGCAACGTTTCGGCATCGCACATAAAGCTTAAACATTTCACACATAATAAAAACAATCCAGTCCCTGATAAAACAGTACGAATAGTTTAAAAAATGGAGGTAAAAAACAGCAGCATTAAAATACAAGTAAAAATGGTCATAAAATGTCCAGGGCAGCTGATTTAAGTGGCCAGTGCCAGAGTTATTAAATTGTCCGTGCAAAGCAGCAGAATCAGGTGGAGTGACTGTTTAGCAGCCTCACAGCCTGTGGCAGGAAGCTGTTTAGCAGTCTGGTAGTCAGGGCTTTGATGCTACGGCATCTCGACAAGAAGAAGAAGCAGGTTGGCTGAATAGCAGAAGGCAACGAGTGGGCAATGCAAGGGTTTATTTCTGGGTGGCTGCCAGTGACTATTTGTGTTCCTCCAGGTTCAGTGCTTGAGGCACACAGCTTCACCTTGTATACCAATGACTTGGATGAGGGAATTGGCCAAGTTTGCAGATGCTACGGAACTTGGTGGAGGGGCAGGTAGTGTGGAGAAAGTAGGGACTCTGCAGAAGGGCTTGGACAGGTTGGGAGAGCGGGCAGAGAAATGGCAGATGGAGTGTAGTGTAGCAAAGTGTGGAGTGATTCTGTGAGAAGGAGTGGGGGGGGGGGAGACAGGAGGAACCACATTGCTTCCAGCTTCACAGTTCGCAACTCTTCAAACCCCTTGTCCCACACCTTCTGTCTTTTCATCTCAATCTACCTGTAAAAGTCCCTGTTCACCTGTATCCACCTATCACTCACCAAGCTAAGTCCTGCCCCTCCAGTCTTCCAGCTTTATCTTCCTCCCCCCCCCCCCCCCCCTCTCCAATCCATCTGCAAACTGTGTAGACACAAGGAACCGCAGATTCTGGTTTACAAAAAAAGACACAAAGTGCTGGAGTAACTCAGCGGATCAGGCAGCAAACGCTACCTATCCATGTTCTCCAGAGATGCCGCGTAACCCGCTGTGTTACTCCAGCACTTTGTTTCTTACTTTCATGGAAACAAGGAACTGCAGGTGTTAGTTTACCAAACAAAAAAACAGACACAAAGTACTGGAGGGTCAAGCAGCATCTCTGGAGAACGTGGACGGTGATGTTTTGGGTCGGGGTCCTTCTTGAGACCCCAAGAGTTGATGGAAAGCAAGAGTAAGAGGGAGACAGAAAGCATTGAGGGGGAGGAGGCTGGAGTGGAAGAGAACCTTGTGATTAGTACGGGTGTCAGAGGTTATGGGGAGAAGGCAGGAGAATGGGGTCAGGAGGGAGAGATAGATCAGCCATGATTAAATGGCAGCGTAGACCTGATTGTATTGTATTGTATTCAATTTATTGTCATTATCTCATATTAGAGACAACGAAATGAATTTTCCTTACAGTCAAGTATCATAAAAAATAAATACATAATAAATAAATAACACATATTAAAATTTAAAAAAGCACAAACACAGAAGTCCACGACACAACAAAGTGGCACCAAAGTTGAAAAAGTCCAGCCAACCTCCCCGCCGATCTTCCCAGATGTTCACCCGTGGTCGGGGCCTCCCGAGCACCCACAGTCGCCGCCACAGGCCTCAGGCCCTCACGCCGGGATGATGGAACACTGACGCCGAACCCCGACGGAGAACATCCTCAGCGGCCCAGACCTCCAGATCAGCCGCCTCCCACCGGAGTCCGCGGCCCCAGAGTCCATAGGCCGAGCCACAGGACTCCGCGATGTTGATCAGCGCCGCCCGCGTTGGGAGCTCCACGAACCGCAGCTCCGCGATGTCGGTGCAGCAGGCCCAGCACTCCGGGGCTACAAACGGCGATCCCCGGTAAGGCATCGCCCGCCCCGTGATGTTTCCAATGCTGTCCCGCCGCTGCTGGAGCTCTGGTCGGTCCCGGCTAGGAAAGGCCGCGCCAATCCAGTAGGTAGGCCGCTGGAGGGGGGGGGACGATGATGCGACTCGAATAATAGTCGCGTCCTCCCCAGGAAGCGACTGAAGGACGGTACCCCCCTTACCGTACCCTCTTCTCCCCACATAAAGACATAAACATAAAAAACGCTCTTCAACATAACAATAAAAACAAAAAGACTGAAGGTGGAGGCAGCTAGCACCAGTGCCACCGGAAATACAACCGGTGGGCCGAATGGCCTAATTCTACAATTTTGATGACCTTCAAGGCTGGCATTGGTGGAAGGGATGCAACAATGAATGAAAATGTAAATACTGCACCCGCTGAAAAACTTTTTTTTTTACATGCAGAGGTTTTCATATTATCCCACTGTGCAGGTACAATCCAGGTGCAGCTTGTCATTGTTCATTCCTGCAACCTGGTATTGAAACAGTTAAATGAAGAACAGTCCAGTCAGCCTTGGCTTTAATTGGAGTTAATCCAATCTGCACACAATTACTTTCACCTGACACTGGCTCCTTTATCTATGAAACCAGAGAGAAAGCTGTGCTGCTTTATTCTGTCTGAGGGGGTAGACAAGGTGAGTACAGGTGATGTTTCAGTTTAATGTGCCAGAGGCTGTAATAAGAGTGAAGGCAGCCTCCATGCTCTGAACTTTCTTGTCCACTCTAGGGATGGTCTTGGTGAAAATGTGGTGGGTGAGGGAGTGGGGTACTTGGAAAATGGAAGTCGTTAAAGAGATGAAGGGTGTGTGAGGTGGAATTGGTTGGGAGCAATTAGACCCGGGGGGGGGGGGAGGATGGAGGATGGAGGATGGAGTCAAGGTATGTGGAAATCATTCCAGCCTGTCCTGCTGAGTTATTCCAGCTTTTTTATGTCTATCCATGGTCTTGGTGAAAGATGGGTTGGGAAAGGCCATTTTGATGCTGGCTTTGGCCTTTGGGAGTGGTTGGCTTGTGTGACTTCCCAATGTCAATGTCACACAAGCAGCAGAGGGCTATTAAGTGACTCCATTCCATTTGCAGTCCTACACAGGCCCCCTCGTAGTTGGATGGGGGTGTGCGTACACGTGTGTGTGTACACTTGATGTGTTTGACTGTTGAAGACCGCTGAAGCATTAGTGTGTCTGTTCTTCCGTGTTCACTGGGTCTCCAAGAAGCTTTGGTTGCAAGTGGGATTAGGTGCATTTGGGAAGGCTGCTGCCTTAAAGTGCCAGAGGCCTGGGTTCAATCCTGACCTTGGGGGTCTATGTCTGTGTGGAGTTTGCAAGTTCTCCCTGTAACCACATGTGTTGCTCTGGGCTCCTCCCACATCCGAAAGGTTTGTGGGTTAATTGGCCTCTGGAAGTTGCCCAGAGTGTGTCGGGAGTGGGATAACATAGAACTAGTGTGAGCAGATGATTGATGGTCAGCATGGACTCTGTGGGCTGAAGGGCCTGTTTCCATGCTATATGTCTAAACTAAACTGGACAGGGGTGGGGATAAGTGTTGAATGTTTGAACTGTGGAATATTGGCCGGAACCTTGATCTTTACATAGTGCCAAAGGATTTGGTGAAGATGCATGTTTCTGCACTAGATTGACTGGGCCTTATATTGACTGGAATTTAGAAGGATGAGAGGCAATCTTATAGGAGCATATACAATTCACAAGGGATTGAACAGGTTAGATGCAGGAAAAATGTTCCTGATGTTGGGGGGAGTCCAGACCCAGGGGTCACACAGTTTAAGATTAAGGGGTCGGCCATTTAGGACTGAGATGAGGAAAAACTTTTTCAGCCAGAGAGTTGTGAATCTGTGGAATTCTCTGCCACGGAAGGCAGTGGAGGCCAATTCACTGGATGTTTTCAAGAGAGTTAGATATAGGTCATCGGGCTAATGGAATCGCAGGATATGGGGAGAAAGCAGGAATGGGGTACTGATTCTGGATGGATCAGCCATGACCATATTGAATGGCGGTGCTGGCTCGAAGGGCTGAAGGGCCTACTCCTGCACCTAGTTTCTATGTTCTCTTGTTGTATAAATGCATCTATTTCTCTCTCTCCTCCTGCCCGTCCCACTGGATGTGACCTTCTTCCAGGGTACAATGTCGTTGATTTAACTTCACCACACCTCGAGTAGAATTTTTTTTTTTTTTTTTTTTGCAGTGTCGAAAAAATGATTTCAAATAAAAGTCTGGCCAGCAAAATGGAGAAGCCAGTTGCTGTACTCTGGGGTAAGGGACACGCGATCTCGAACAATGCCATCCTTGCCATCACTTTAATGGGTTTTGTGTTGTGCATAGTGTAATTTTAAAAACAAATATCATGATCTTGATATGAACGTACAACATAGAACAGCACAGCACAAGAACAGGCCCTTCGGCCCATTCTGCCTGTGCTGAATAGGATGCCAACACCAACTTGTATCTACCTGCACACCCTCCATATCTCACTCTTTCCTGCATATACGTGTGCCTTTCTAAAATTATTTTAAGTGCAGCTATCGTATCTTCCTCAACCACCAAGCGCACTCCAAACTCTGTACATTAAAAAAAATTTAAATTAAAAACAGGCCCATAGAGTTCGCACAGAACAATTAACCAATTTGTAGGTTAATTGGCTTGTGTTTGTATACTTGGTGGACTGATTCCTGGGATGTCAGGACTTTCATATGAAGAAAGACTGGATAGACTCGGCTTGTACTCGCTAGAATTTAGAAGATTGAGGGGGGATCTTATAGAAACTTACAAAATTCTTAAGGGGTTGGACAGGCTAGATGCAGGAAGATTGTTCCCAATGTTGGGGGAGTCCAGAACAAGGGGTCACAGTTTAAGGATAAGGGGGAAATCTTTTAGGACCAAGATGAGAAAAACATTTTTCACACAGAGTGGTGAATCTGTGGAATTCTCTGCCACAGAAGGTAGTTGAGGCTAGTTCATTGGCTATATTTAAGAGGGAGTTAGATGTGGCCCTTGTGGCTAAAGGGATCAGGGGGTGTGGAGAGAAGGCAGGGATGGGATACTGAGTTGGATGATCAGCCATCATCATATTGAATGGCGGTGCAGGCTCGAAGGGCCGAATGGCCTACTCCTGCACCTATCTTCTATGTTTTCATGTTGCATTGAAACATAGAAAATGGGTGCAGGAGTAGGCCATTCGACCTGTCGAGCCAACACCGCCATTCATTATGATCATGACTGATCATCCAAAATCAGTACCCAGTTCTGGCTTTTTCCCCCCCATATCCCTTGATTCCATCAGCCCCAAGAGCTAAATCAAACTCTCTTGAAAACAGCTGAAGGGCCTGTGTCTGTGTCTGTGTTGGCGGTGCAGGCTCGAACGGCCGAATGGCCTACTCCTGCACCTACTTTCTATGTTTCTAAGTGTAAATTGTCCCTAGTGTGTGTAGGCTTGTGTTAATGCGTGTGGCTGGATGGTCGGCACGGACACACACACACACACACACACACACACACACACACACACACACACACACACACACACACACACACACACACACACACACACACACACACACACACACACACACACACACACACAGCACCTGTAGTCGGGATCGAACCCGGGTTTCTGGCGCTGTAAGGCAGCAACTCTACCGCTGCGCCACCGTGTGGCCTGGAGTTGGAGGTTGCAGCCACAACCTATATGGACAGTTAATGTGCTATCGATAAGCATTAGGTGCCCGAAAACTATTCCCCCCTCCCCCCACCATCCCCTACAGTTCTGAACAGTGCTTTCTTCCTCACTTCCCCGAGTCCTCTCTCCCCGGTTTGACTTCTCCGTTTCCTTTCGTGCGGTTGGTTTGTGTGTGTGCGGGGAGTTGCCACGGCCGTAAGGAGCGGCGATGGAAAGCTGGTTTGTGTGAATGAAACTCTATTGATTTTTGCCCGCAGGTTGCGAGCTGAACGCCACACAGAAGACACAGAAGTTTGTGTTTGCAGAAAACGATTCTGACGAACATCACTTGGTCTTGAAGACGGTAATGAGGGTCTCGTGTCCATTGATGGATGGGTACCTGGAGCTTGTGCCTCTTCTGAGCATCTTCATCCTTGCGGGGGATATGGGAGGCCTCCTTGTGAGGTGGCCCATCCCCAGTTTGAAGAAGGGTCTCGACTTGGAACGTCGCCCGTTCCTTCTCTCCAGAGACGCTGCCCACCCCGCTGAGTCTCCCCTGCTTCACGATAAATGCAGTTTAAGCAGAGCCTTGTGAAGCCTAGAGGGCCTTTCCCACGCGCGATTGTTTTCACCGACATGAAAAAGTTCAACATTGATAAATTCAGTGGCGACCCGAAAAAGGTACGACTCTGTGGGCGACTACACAGGCTTCACGTGTCGACATGTCGCGGGGTGACGCCTGTACGGTCGTGAGTAGTCGCCCAAAGAGTCGCACCTTTTTCTGGTCGCCGTTGGATATTCAACGTGTTGGAAATTTTCGGCGACCTGCTGCGACTATAACTGGTGCCGGCAAGCATAGTTCCCTGAAGGTGGAATCTCATGTAGATAGGGTGGTAAAGAAAGCTTTTGGTGTGCTGGCCTTTATAAATCAGAGCATTGAGTATAGAAGTTGGGATGTAATGTTAAAATTGTACAAGGCATTGGTGAGGCCAATTCTGGAGTATGGTGTACAATTTTGGTCGCCTAATTATAGGAAGGATGTCAACAAAATAGAGAGAGTACAGAAGAGATTTACTAGAATGTTGCCTGGGTTTCAGCAACTAAGTTACAGAGAAAGGTTGAACAAGTTAGGTCTTTATTCTTTGGAGCGCAGAAGGTTAAGGGGGGACTTGATAGAGGTCTTTAAAATGATGAGAGGGATAGACAGAGTTGATGTGGATAAGCTTTTCCCACTGAGAGTAGGGAAGATTCAAACAAGAGGACATGACTTGAGAATTAAGGGACAGAAGTTTAGGGGGTAACATGAGGGGGAACTTCTTTACTCAGAGAGTGGTAGCGGTGTGGAATGAGCTTCCAGTGGAAGTGGTGGAGGCAGGTTCGATTTTATCATTTAAAAATAAATTGGATAGGTATATGGACGGGAAAGGAATGGAGGGTTATGGTCTGAGTGCAGGTAGATGGGACTAGGGGATGAATAAGTGTTGGGCACGGACTAGAAGGGCCGAGATGGCCTGTTTCCGTGCTGTAATTGTTATATGGTTATAAGTCGCTGAAAAAAATTGCGTAAGTGGGACAGGCCCCTTAGCGTTACACCCCTGCGTCTATGTTCTAGTCCTCTCGCAATGAACGCTAACACTGCATTTGTTCAAACCTCCAGATATGTTTGGGTGCCGGTACGAAGGATGAACTGAATATCGTGGAAATAGTGCCAGAGGATGGGAGTCTGCCAGTCCCCATCGCTTCTCTACGCCTCTCCTCCTTGCCCATGGTTAGTCTGTAGTGCTTGGCCCAGTGCTGCCATGGTCTTGTGCACCAGAGTATTGCCACACTCTCTGTGTAATCCTCTCTCCCGCTCTCTTCCCCCCCCCCCAGGTCATCATAAGTGGCATTGAACTGGCCTCGCCTGTAACCTTCAGACTGAAGAGTGGGTCTGGTCCAGTCTACTTAATGGGGGAAAACATGATCTGTAAGTACAGGAATTGTTTGACCATCGCCCACTTAATTTTGCTTCCCTGTGTACTCCTGGTCGTTGCTTCCAAGTTTTGAGTTACAAGTAGTAGGGTTTGTTTTATTATCATGTGCCCTGAGGTACAGTGAAAAGCATTTGAGTGCTATCCAGTCAGCAGAAAGGCAATGTGCAGACAACTGCAGATGCTGGTTTACACTGAAGTTAGGCGCAAAATGCTGGAATAACTCAGCGGGACTGGCAGCATCTCCGGAGAGAAGGAATGGGTGACGTTTTGGGATGAAGAGTCTCGAGCAGAAACATCACCTTCGAGATGTATAAAACCAGAGGGGCCGAGATAAGGTGAATAGACGGGATTTCCCCAGGTTAGGGGAGTCTGGAAGTAAAAGGCATTGGTTTAAGTTAAGAGGGGACAGATCTAAAGTGAACCCAAGGGGAAAACCTTTCCACGCGAAGGGTCTCGACCCAAAATGTCACCTATTGCTTTTCTCCAAAGATGCTGCCTGTCCCTCTGAGTTGCTCCAGCATTTTGAGCCGATCTCCATCCAGATGGTAGTGGGTATACGGAGAAATTGGGAGAGGTGAGTACAATGTGACATGTAAGGCATTTGGACAGATGCTTGGTTAGAAATGTTTGGAGGGATATGGGCTGGGCTCAGGCAAGTGGGTCTAGCTCACCTAAGCAACTTACTGACTTGGAGATAGATTGACAGGGATGGCAGGACTTTCATATGAAGAAAGACTGGATAGACTCGGCTTTTACTCTCTAGAATTTAGAAGATTGAGGGGGGATCTTATAGAAACTTACAAAATTCTTAAGGGGTTGGACAGGCTAGATGCAGGAAGATTGTTCCCGATGTTGTGGAAGTCCAGAACAAGGGGTCACAGTTTAAGGATAAGGGGTAAATCTTTTGGGACCAAGATGAGAAAATCATTTTTTACACAGAGAGTGGTGAATCTGTGGAATTCTCTGCCACAGAAGGTAGTTGAGGCCGGTTCATTGGCTATAATTTAAGAGGGAGTTAGATGTGGCCCTTGTGGCTAAAGGGATCGGGGTATGGAGAGAAGGCAGGGATAGGATACTGAGTTGGATGATCAGCCATCATCATATTGAATGGCGGTGCTGGCTCGAAGGGTCGAATGGCCTACTCCTGCACCTATTTTCTATGTTTTCATGTTGCATTGAAACATAGAAAATGGGTGCAGGAGTAGGCCATTCGACCCTTCGAGCCAGCACCGCCATTCAATATGATGATGGCTGATCATCCAAAATCAGTACCCCGTTCTGGCTTTCCCCCCCCCCCCCCCCCATATCCCTTGATTCCATCAGCCCCAAGAGCTAAATCAAACTCTCTTGAAAACAGCTGAAGGGCCTGTGTCTGTGTTGTGCGCCTCCATGTTTCTATCATTCTAATTCCCAGTGGAGGATGAGACATGGGAAGCGGGGGAGGAGGAAGAGGAGGCGGAAGAGGAAGCGGAAGAGGAGGAGGAGGACCTTGAGGAGGAAACTCCGCCAAAGAAAGTCAAGAGGCCGGCGTCCACCAGGAAAACCGGACTTTCCAAGGTGACTGGTATCTGCTGCTGTATTGACTCTTGCAAAAATCCTTTCTCACTCCCTCGCCTAAATTGGTGATCAATAACATGATTCTCCAACTATTTCCTTTCTTTCAGAAGAAGCGTTTAGACACGGACAAGACAGAGTAAGTGTGGTTCTACAGGACATGGTTATTTGACTCTCTGAGGAATTGCCACTGATTTAATTACCTGTTTCTATTTTCTAGAGCAGTATCAGGCGATAAGTTGCCAGCCACGGTAGGTTGCATTTGAGTCTACTGCCAAGCTAATGGCATTAATACTTTCTGAACTGCTGGCTGTAATATCAAGCTCTTATTTCCCTAGCTCTGGTTAGTTAAGTATTCCTGCAGGAGTCTCTGGGATCAGAATTAGTTTAGTTTATAAACACACGAAGCTGGAGTAACTCAGCGGGACAGGCAGCATCTCTGGAGAGGAGGAATGGGTGACGTTTCGGGTCCGAGACCCTTCTTCAGACCTTCATGTTCAGATCTTCATCTTTGGGAGAACTGGGGATGGGGACTGGACATTGTGCCTTCCCCCACAGTGGTAACCATTGTGGGGGGATGATTTTTTTTTGTTGTGTGTAAGTAAATATGTTAGTCTGTGTCCAAAATGGCTGTCGGAAGGGAGAGTGTACGCTTGCGCCGTTTGGCTGCCTCTGCTCGCTCTTCACATTGTGTTTTTGATTTTTTGACTTTGGATCGAATTCTGTTTTTAATTTGTGTGTTGGTGATGTCTTTATTATTTATTTTATTCCGATTATAGGTTTTATTATTCTTGTTAATCTCTGTAGGGTGTCCTTGAGACTTTTGAAAGGCGCCCACAAATAAAATTTATTATTATTATTATTATTATGAAGGGTCTTGACCAGAAACGTTACCCAAAGGTTCAAAGGTTGATTTATTGTCACATACACCTAGATGTAGTGAAATTCCTTTTGCCATCCTTTTTGCCAACCCGTCTCTTATCTCTAGAGATGCTGCCTGTCCCGCTGAGTTGCTCCAGCATTTTGTCTATCTTCGGTTAAATCCAGCATCTGCAGTTCCTTCCCACACATTAGCTCCGTTTTCTTTGGTTGCAATGCAGTGCTTTTCTTCGAAAAATACTTAATTCAGAATTTAAAATGCATTAAAGACGAGAGCAGTGCCAAACCTCCTCCAGCATTCTCCGGGTCACTAGTACACTCACTTGTGTCAATTCAGTCGTGTTCTCCACTTTCCTTCCACCAAGCACTTGTGCCATTCCTCTGGTCATAAGTGATAGGAGTAGAATTAGGCCATTCGGCCCATCACGTCTATTCCACCATTCAATCAATGCTGATCTATCTCTCCCTCCTAACCCCATTCCCCTGCCTTCTCCCCATAACCCCCGACACCCGCACTAATCAAGAATCTGTCTCTGCCTTAGAATTATCCATTGACTTGGCCTCCACAGCCCACAGTGGCAATGAATGCGTCAGATTCACCACCCTTCGTCTTAGAAACATAGAAACATAGAAAGTAGGTGCGAGAGTAGACCACCAGGTCCGTCGAGCCCGCACCGCCATTCGCTCATGGCTGAACACTAAACAGACACACTTACCCACAAACAGTAGACACAAGACACAGAACACAAGACACTACCCTCCCCTTTATACCGCTATCACCCCTCTCCACCCCAAGAACCGCGTGATCTCCTGGGGGAGGCAAAAAAACGGATAAAAACCCAGGTCCAATTCGGGAAAAAAAATCCGGGAAATTCCTCTCCGACCCCAATCCAGGCGATCGACACTTGTCCAGGAGATCACTCAGGTCTTACTATACTAACCATACCTAGGTCCATATCCCTGCCCTCTCCCCGTAGCCCCTTATCCCCTCGGCAGCTAAAAAACCATCTATTCTAGACTTCTTCTTTCATGTGGCGTGCACGGCCTAAAGTTGTTGGACAACTTGTTCTATTTGATCTTCCGTTTGTGCACGTCGAGTTGATTGCATTAGTCGAAACAGGGTGGACCACGTGAAGGTTGCAATCTTCCACCCCACCACCCTTAATGTGGTGCAGGAATGTCCCTTCGCTTATTCGATCGGGACTAGTGGTAAGACCAAAGAATTTAAATGGTGAAAGATGAGAAGTGGGAGTACCACTTCCCTGTGGTAACTCCTGAGGCCACAAGAGGGCAGTTGAGGGACAGTTATATTGTTGAATGTTTAAGAAGGAACTGCAAATGCTGGAAAAATCAAAGGTAGACAAAAATGCTGGAGAAACTCAATGGGTCAGGCAGCATCTGTGGAAAACTCAGTGGGTGAGGCAGCATCTGTGGAAAACTCAGCGGGTGAGGCAGCATCTGTGGAAAACTCAGCGGGTGAGGCAGCATCTGTGGAAAACTCCGCGGGTGAGGCAGCATCTGTGGAAAACTCAGCGGGTCAGGCAGCATCTGTGGAAAACTCAGCGGGTCAGGCAGCATCTGTGGAAAACACAGTGGGTGAGGCAGCATCTGAAGAAGGGTCTCGACCCAAAACGTCGCCTATTCCTTCGCTCCCTAGATCTCCTGTTAATGGACACTCCAGGACTGTCCTGGCAAATGACAACTTTGCTACTCCTCTCCAATCCTCCGCAGCCTAGAAGTGGGAGATGCTGGCAAACGGTGCACTACGGTCTAATACATTTTTTTTTAATTTTAGGGAAAGGATTCCATTAAACCTAAATCAGCCAAAAACTAACTGCTTGTGGATTTGAAATGGTAAGAATCGTCGAACTGAAGTTATGTATTTTGGGTTAGGCTGCTGATGCGTGGTGGGGAGTGATATGCGGCAGGGTCTGAACAAGGGTCCCGTCCTGACCTGAGGAGCCATTGCCTATCTGTGTTTTCCACAGATGCTGCCTGACCCATTGAGTTGTTCCAGCACTTTTTATTTTGTGTAGACACAAAATGCTGGAGTAACTCAGCGGGACAGGCAGCGTCTCTGGAGAGAAGGAATGGGCCGCCTTTAGAATGGGGAGGTGAGAAGGAATTTCTTTGGCCGGAGGGTGGAGAATATATGGAATTCATTGCCACAGACTGGTGTGGAGGCCAAGTCAATGGATATTTTTATGGCAGAGTTAGACAGATGCTTTGGGGAGTGCAGGGGAGAGATAAGACTTGGCCTTCCATCACAGTGAGGAGGAGATTCGCTGTGATGGATGTTTGTGTAAATTGTGTCTTGGTTCTTCTTCTTGTCCGTATGACTGCAGAAACTAAATTTCGTTTGAACTTCTGGGTTCAAATGACAACAAATAAAATCTAATCTATCTAAAAAAAAAAAATGTTTTACGGATGTCGGGGGTTTTGGGGAGAAGGCAGGAGAATGGGGTTGAGAGGGAGGGATAGGTCAGCCATGATTGAATGGTGGAGTAGACTTGATGGGCCGAGTGGCCTTATTTGGCTCCTAGAAGCTATGAACTTTGTCTGCTGTGTTTGAATGATCATCTCACTATGGTCCTCAAAAAAAAACCCAACTCTATGTTGATCTTGGAAATTCTACCATCCCATCAAGAGGATTACGGAACTCTGCTCCTTGGTACACTGGGTAGATGAGTGCGATCGCACTCCCCCTTGGACCCCGCCTTTCCTCTCTAGTCTTCGTTCGGGTGGAGAAATTCGATATCTTCAATCCGCAAACTGACCCTGACTCGATGGACGTCGAGGGTGAAGATGGTGCGTTAATAGTTGCTGAAACTCTCACTTGGAATCGGAAGCACTGTCCCACATCAGATGGGGGGGGGCTACTGAACGTTGATTCATGTTGAATCCTGTTACAATTCTGCTCAGCTCTTTATTTCTCCCTCTGCAGGTGATTCACGGACACGAGGGGATTCAACTTATTTTTGTACCGATGGTGAAATTGCATTGAAATAAAGTTCAGAACTCATTCACTTTGTCTGGCTGGTGTGCAGTAAACTGATGAGCATCCAATAGGCTGTAACACAGTCAAGATTTTAATGCTGTTAACTCTTGGCTGAAGGAAATGCACTTAATTATTTTTAAAGTTCTTTTTTTTAAGTTCTAACTTTTGGGGAAAATCCCTTTAGTCAGGATCTGTAACAGAACAGTTGAGAACTGCACAACTCTGCTGTGTAACATTTGAACTAAAGTATACTGATCCCCCACCATTGTTCAAGGGTGGTGTAGCGTTAGAGTTGCTGCCTCACAGCGCCAGAGACCCGGGTTCGATCCTAACTACGGGTGCTGTCTGTACGGAGTTTGTACGTTCTCCCCGTGACCCGCGTGGGTTTTCTCCAAGGTCTTCGGTTTCCTCCCACACTCCAAAGACGTGAAGGTTGGTAGGTTAATTGGCTTGGTATAAAAATGTAAAATTGTCCCGAGTGTGTGTAGGATAGTGTTAGTGTGCGGGGATCGCTAGTCGGTACAAACTCAGTGGGCCGAAGGGCCTGTTTCCGTGCTGTATCTCTAAACTAAACTGAGGCTCATTTTGCAACTGATTCTGGCTTGTGACACATTGAATGACATTTGCCGGCTGGTTTGCTTTGGCGATACAGGTTTATCTAGATCAAATGCAGGCAAATGAGCAAAAACAAAGTGCTGGAGGAACTTGGTGGGTCACAGCATCTGGGGGGAATGAACAGTTGACACTTGGGGTCTGAACCCTTCTCTAGTTTGAAGGATGATCCTGCCCTGATGATCATTCCTCCTGGGGCGCTACCTGGCCTGAGTTCCTGCGTTTGGCTTTAGCTCATGATCTGCTGTCTGTCTGTGGGACTGGCCAAGGAAGGTGCCTGGGTCAGCATGGACAACTTGGGCTGAAGGGCCTGTTTCAATGCTATGTGACTGCAGAGACACTGGTGCATGCAGTATCTTAGTCTGAAGAAGGGGTTCGGCCCAAAACATGGCCTATTTCCTTCGCTCCATAGATGCTGCCTCGCCCGCTGAGTTTCTCCAGCATTTTTGTCTACCTTTGATTTTTTTTTAAAATATATGGTGGGGGGGGGGGTGAAGGGCAGGGAGTTGTGGAAAGAATTTAGAATTGAGCTAAAGAACTGTTGTGATAGACTGTAGACAAAAATGCTGGAGAAACTCAGCGGGTGAGGCAGCATCTATGGAGCGAAGGAAATAGGCAACGTTTCGGGTCGAGACCCTTGGTTGTCTATCAACTGCTAGTCCGATGCTAACCTGTGGAGGGCAGTGTTTCCTCACCTTTACTCCACACAGTCACAGTGTTGAGGCTGGTCACAAACTTTCATTCATATATTCTTTCTGTGAATGTGGACAAAAATGCTGGAGAAACTCAGCGGGACAGGCAGCATCTCTGGGCAGAAGGAATGGGTGACTGTTCGGGTCGAGACCCTTCCTCCGACCTCAGAAGACCATGTGTCTGACACTTGTAGCAATAGATGTCATTTGCCAATACATGTCTTCCATGGGAAACGCACAAAGTCCGTCTCAACTGCTCTTGTGAGTTGTTTGTTTATCAAGAAGTTGAAATATCTTCCTGATCGGGTTGGTGGGGGGTAGAGGGAGAGAAACTGAGGTAGTAGTGGAGACTGAGGGTGGAGGAGTTAAGGCTATAATGACATTGGACATTATTTTTGCGTGCAGAAAATTTTTGCAGATTGAACGAGACTACATTCTATATCCTTAACCTGCCCCTCCCACACCCCCGCCCCTCCCTCACCCCAGCCCCTCCCACAGTGCGCCCCTCCCACAGTGCGCCCCTCCCACAGTGCGCCCCTCCCACAGTGCGCCCCTCCCACAGCCCCGCCCCTCCCTCACCCCCGCCCCTCCCTCACCCCCGCCCCTCCCACAGTGGGCCCCTCCCTCACCCCCGCCCCTCCCTCACCCCCGCCCCTCCCACAGTGCGCCCCTCCCACAGCCCCGCCCCTCCCTCACCCCCGCCCCTCCCTCACCCCCGCCCCTCCCACAGCGCGCCCCTCCCTCACCCCCGCCCCTCCCTCACCCGCGCCCCTCCCTCACCCCCGCCCCTCCCTCACCCCCGCCCCTCCCTCACCCCCGCCCCTCCCTCACCCCCGCCCCTCCCACAGTGCGCCCCTCCCACAGCCCCGCCCCCTCCCTCACCCCCGCCCCCTCCCTCACCCCCGCCCCCTCACTCACCCCCGCCCCTCCCTCAACCCCCGCCCCTCCCACAGTGCGCCCCTCCCTCACCCCCGCCCCTCCCACAGTGCGCCCCGCCCCCCCCCCCGCCCCTCCCCCAGTGCGCCCCTCCCTCACCCCCGCCCCTCCCACAGTGCGCCCCTCCCTCACCCCCGCCCCTCCCACAGTGCGCCCCTCCCTCACCCCAGCCCCTCCCACAGTACGCCCCTCCCTCACCCCCGCCCCTCCCACAGTGGGCCCCTCCCTCACCCCGCCCCTCCCACAGTGGGCCCCTCCCTCACCCCGCCCCTCCCACAGTGCGCCCCTCCCTCACCCCCGCCCCTCCCACAGTGAGCCCCTCCCTCACCCCCGCCCCTCCCTCACCCCCGCCCCTCCCTCACCCCCGCCCCTCCCTCACCCCCGCCCCTCCCTCAGTGCCGAACCACTATTGCAGGCTGGAAGAGTCTGTTCCACGTGTACATGGAGCATGTGAGGTTGCAGCCCCTGTTCCAATATCTAAAGGGGCTGCTCCTCACCTTCACACCCACCACCCTCATCTTTGGACACCCTGTGCGTAGGGGGAGAGGGTTTGGGGCTGAAGATGTCCTGGTCGGGTTGCTCCTGGGCCTGGCCAAGCTGGCCATCCGCGAGTCACGGCACCAGGCGGTAGAGGGCTCTGCCCGAGCCGGCTGCCTGCCCCTTGTTCGGGGTTATGTCTGTGCCCGGGTGGAGTTAGAGAGGGAGCACACGCTGATCACGGACGCCCAGGGGGATTTCCGGGACCGCGGGGATGGAATGTATCGTTAATGAATGAATGAATGAAGTGTATTGGCCAACTTTGTTCACATACAAGGAATTTGCCTTGGTGCTCCGCTCACAAATAACAACACTACATACAGTAAACAATTAAGATTAAAACATTAAAACATTAAGAATAAAACATTATAGTTTAAACGTGTGAATGAAATAAAATGCCAGAGCAGCAGGAGGCTACAGACTTTTGGTTATTGAGTAGAGCTACTACTCGTGGAAAAAATGAGCAGTAGTTGTCTGGCTGTGGCAGCTTTGACAGTCCGGAGTCGCCTTCCAGAGGGAAGTGATTCAAAGAGTTTGAGGATTAACATAGAAACATAGAAATTAGGTGCAGGAGTAGGCCATTCGGCCCTTCGAGCCTGCACCGCCATTCAATATGATCATGGCTGATCATCCAACTCAGTATCCCGTACCTGCCTTCTCTCCATACCCTCTGATCCCCTTAGCCACAAGGGCCACATCTAACTCCCTTTTAAATATAGCCAATGAACTGGCCTCGACTACCCTCTGTGGCAGAGAGTTCCAGAGATTCACCACTCTGTGTGAAAAAAAGTTCTTCTCATCTCGGTTTTAAAGGATTTCCCCCTTATCTTTAAGCTGTGACCCCTTGTCCTGGACTTCCCCAACATCGGGAGCAATCTTCCTGCATCTAGCCTGTCCAACCCCTTAAGAATTTTGTAAGTTTCTATAAGATCCCCTCTCAATCTCCTAAATTCTAGAGAGTATAAACCAAGTCTATCCAGTCTTTCTTCATAAGACAGTCCTGACATCCCAGGAATCAGTCTGGTGAACCTTCTCTGCACTCCCTCTATGGCAATAATGTCCTTCCTCAGATTTGGAGACCAAAACTGTACGCAATACTCCAGGTGTGGTCTCACCAAGACCCTGTACAACTGCAGTAGAACCTCCCTGCTCCTATACTCAAATCCTTTTGCTATGAAAGCAAAATACCATTCGCTTCCTTCACTGCCTGCTGCACCTGCATGTTGTGATTGTGATATAGTTGTTTAATACTCGGCATAGATGATATTTTCTTTACTTTGTACAATGGTGGTGGGTTTGGTTTTGTATTGTACATATTATTCTTGTAATAATGAATTTATTTTTGAGTTTTTTGGGGGTTTTTTAAACGATGCAGTGTTCCCACAGTATTGCCCCTCTGATAAACGATGACTTCCCTTCCCACTGCCCCAGTGCCAGGTTGGGTTGTGTGTTTGAGTCTCTGGAGTGGGAGTGGGCTTGCTGAGCTAATCCTGTCACTGTGATGCTTGTACTGTAAGATGTATTGCCATGCTGTCGAGCTGGGAGATGCAGTAAGAGTGCAAGACCTCTCCCCTTTATAGTCTTTTAAATTAAAAAAATTAAATTTCTTTTTTTATATAGCACATTTTTAGTCAACTTGCATTGACCCCAAAGTGCTTCACATAATTACATCCACACACACAGGCAAAGGTGGGTGAAGTGTCTTGCCCAAGGACACAACGACAGTATGCACTCCAAGCGGGATTCGAACCGGCTACCTTCCGGTTGCCAGCCGAACACTTAGCCCATTGTGCCATCTGTCGTCCACATGTAGTCATACAGTGTGGAAACAGGCCCAACTTGCCCACACTGGCCAACATGTCCCAGCTACACTAGTCCCACCTGCCTGCACTTGGTCCATATCCCTCCAAACCTGAGTCTGAAGAAGGGTTTCGGCCCGAAACGTCGCCTATTTCCTTCGCTCCATAGATGCTGCTGCACCCGCTGAGTTCCTCCAGCAATTTTGTGTACCCTGACTTATCCATGTACCAGTCTAACTCTTTCTTAAACGTTGGGATAGTCCCAGCTAAAGATCCTATAGCGGAGCAAGATAGACCACTCCGGAGAAATGCAATGGGCTGACGTGTAGTATGCAGCGGATCGGAACGTGGGCCTTTTTTTCATCCATTTCAGTAACCCGAACCCGTATCTTGCTCGCTATAGGATCTTTAGTCCCAGTCTCATCTACCTCCTATGGCAGCTTGTTCCATACACCCACCACCCTCTGTGTGAAATAGTTACCCCTTGGATTCCTGTTAAATCTATTTCCCCTTCACCTTGAACCTATGTCCTCTATTCCCCTACTCTGGCCAAGAGACTCCGTG
>NC_045994.1:15775795-15782601 GCF_010909765.2 Amblyraja radiata
ATTAGGCCACCTGATAGACTCAGCCTAAGAAACAGGCTTAACTGCTGCCTTTTCCCAAGAGAAGGATTCCACTTGATAAAAACCATTTACACTGACAAATATTTGCACTCTCCGAATCTGCCTTATTCTGCCAGATAATAAGGCAATCAAATCAAACGCTCGGTGAGGAAGTAACTGTTTATAGACATCTGAGACTCCGGCATTAATAATATTTTTTTAATGATGCATGAAATCGGATATTTGGAATGTTCTTCTGCCGATGAGAAAGATGGAGGGAATGAGACGCTCCAAATGTGGCATAAAAATGAATGATTACACATTCAGAGAAACCGCAGATGCTGGTTTAAACCGAAGATAGGCACAAAATGCTGGAGTAAGTCAGTGGGACAGGCAGCATCTCTGGAGAGAACGAATGGCTGTGATTTCGGGTTGAGACCCTTTAGACCTGAAACGCCACCCATTCCTTCTCTCCAGAGAAGCTGCCTGTCCCGCTGAGTTACTCCAGCATTTTGTGTCTGCTTTCGGTGTAAACCAGCATCTGCAGTTCCTTCCTACATACATTGTCGGCAGAGTTTAGGAGGATGAGGGGGAATGTTATAGAAACATATAAAATTTATAAAAGGACTGGACAAGCTAGATGCAGGAAAAATGTTCCCAATGTTGGGCGAGTCCAGAACCAGGGGCCACAGTCTTAGAATAAAGGGGAGGTCATTTAAGACTGAGGTGAGAAAAACACAGAGAGTTGGGAATTTGTGGAATTCCCTGTCACAGAGGGCAGTGGAGGCCAAATCACTGGGTGGATTTAAGAGAGAGTTAGATAGAGCTCTAGGGGCTAGTGGAGTCAAGGGATATGGGGAGAAGGCAGGCACGGGTTATTGATTGGGGACGATCAGCCATGATCACAATAAATGGCGGTGCTGGCTCGAAGGGCCGAATGGCCTCCTCCTGCACCTATTTTCTATTTTTCTAAGCCCACAGCTTCACGACAGTGCTGTTGAGCCAGGTTCGCCCCAAGCTCAGAGATAGTTGGCATCTGTGGGCGATCTCTAAGTTTTTGCAACCTGTTCCCTGAGTCACAGAAATTAAATGGAAAAAACTACACAGGCGATCCAATCCCCGCTATTATCCATCCTTCAAAGAAACAGTATCCTAAACTGGAGTCCCCTTGCCCTTTAGAAGTATCTTTTTTTCCCTCGGCCACTTGTTCAACTCATTTGTGAAATGGTTTCTTTTTAATCTTCGCTTCCGTCACTGGCTACACAAGTGCTCTCCACACTCTGTAGAGTCTCTCTGTCTTACAGGCATCTTGTAACCTCGCGTCTCTCTCTCTCTCTGTCGGCTACTGTGGCCTTTGTGGGTCACTTAACCTGCGACCCGCAGCCCTGGAACTACCTGCTTTGGGACAGATTGAGTGATCGGCGGCAAGCTGCTTCGCTGGAGAGGTGATGATTTGCCAAATGCCACTGGTGATAAGCGCCGCTCTCGGCTTATCTACAGGCAGAGGATGCAACACATTCTCTCCACGCTCAGCAGATACAGATTTTTCTGTGCTGGCAGCACGTTTACAAGAGCGGCATTGTGTTGGCAGCTGGCAATGTGCCCGGGCAAGGGGAGGGGGGTGGAGGCAATGTGCCCGGGCAGTTGTGGGTCACAAGGCGAGTGTCCTCCACACCTTCCACGGAGCGTGGCACTGGCCAGCCCTTGCCGCATGCTCTGAAGTTTCCCCACTCAAGTCCAGTCTGCAAACTAGTGCACTAAAGTCTAGCCTAACAGAACCAAACAGGTTGCCAATGTATTGCAATGTGTCTCGCTGTATAACACGGGGGTACAGTACTGGTGCGGACAGGTCTGTCGTTGTATCTCCCCCCCCCCCCCCTCAATTTAGAAGATTGAGGGGGGATCTTATAGAAACTTACAGAATTCTTAAGGGGTTGGACAGGCTAGATGCAGGAATTGTTGGGGAAGTCCAGGACAAGGGGTCACAGTTTAAGGATAAGGGGGAAATCTTTTAGGACCGAGATGAGAAAAGAAATTCACACAGAGAGTGGTGAATCTGTGGAACTCTCTGCCACAGAAGGTAGTTGAGGCCACAGTTCATTGGCTATATTTAAGAGGGAGTTAGATGTGGCCCTTGTGGCTAAAGGGATCAGGGGGTATGGAGAGAAGGCAGGTACGGGATACTGAGTTGGATGATCAGCCATGATCATATTGAATGGCGGTGCAGGCTCGAAGGGCCGAAGGGCCTCTACTCCTGCACCTGTTTTCTATGTTTCTATGTATAACACTGGGGTGCAAAGAAATGTCCCAAATGAAATAATTGAAATTCAAAATGACAAAGTGCCTGGGGGAAGCTCATAGAATTGATGTTTGAACCATTGTGGTCAGTGTAGTATAACTGAGATCACATTGGTGATTTAATGAGTCAAATTGGCTGCACGCAAGGACCTGGGCCAGGTGAGGAATTGTTCTTCAGGACCATGCAGATTGAGCTTTCTAAAGGCAGACATTAAATGCTGGAGTAACTCAGCGGGACAGGCAGCATCTCCGGAGAGAAGGAATGGGTGACGTTTCGGGTCGAGACCCTTCTCCAGACTAAACTCGTTTTAAAATGTCTGAATGTTTCAGAAGGAACTGTGCACAGATGCTGGAAAATCGAAGGTAGACAAAAATGCTGGAGAAACTCAGCGGGTGAGGCAGTCTGAAGAAGGGTTTCGGGTGGCCTATTTCCTTCGCTCCATAGATGCTGCCTGTCCCGCTGAGTTACTCCAGCACTTTTTATCTCCCTTAAAATGTCTGAAGATGGGACAGGAAGACTGAAAACTGGGAAGGGTCTCGACCTGAAACGTCACCCGTTCCTTCTCTCCAGAGATGCTGCCTGTCCCGCTGAGTTACTCCAGCACTCTGTGTCTATCTTCGGTTTAAACCGGCATCTGCAGTTCCTTCCCACACACACACACACACACACACACACACACACACACACACACACACACACATGCGAGGAAGGAGGGGAGGTAACCAGTATGGAGCTGTTGGGCCGAGTGGCCATGTGGTGGGGGTGGGGGGGGGGGGGGGGGGTGCGAGGTCTGGTGGCTGGGCATGACTGAGCTGGCAGCATCATGACAAGGTCCCCCGCACCCTTAACAAAAGCATTCTGTCCGCTCACCGATATCCACACACGTGTCCCGACCACCCTCCCTGACAGATAATGGGCGATAGTGGCGCATTGCTCTGAGTGTGGGCGAGGCTGGAGGAGGGGGAGATCTGTGTGTCGGGCAGACAGCTGCATCTTTGGTCGGGGTGGTGGGAGGGGGGAGGGAGGGAGGGAGGGGGTGTTCGTGCACACAGCCACACAATCTCTCCTGGTAAATGGACATTGGTTCCACTGTCCTGTTATCTGGGGGGAGCAGATAGGAGATGCCAGGCTTCACGTTGAGGATATCAAGCTCTCTCTCTGAAGCTTTATCCCCTCAGGTGTCCCGGGCTGGGACTCCGCTCAGATTGTTTTCCAGGAAACACTTTTTCTCACAGAGAGTTGTGAGTCTGTGGAATTATCTGCCTCGGTGGAGGCCGGTTCTCTGGATGCTTTCAAGAGAGAGCTGGAAACATAGAAACATTGAAAATAGGTGCAGGAGTAGGCCATTCGGCCCTTTGAGCCTGCACCGCCATTCAATATGATCATGGCTAATCATCCAACTTAGTATCCTCTACCTGCCTTCTCTCCATACCCCCTGATCCCTTTAACCACAAGGGCCACATCTAACTCCCTCTTAATATAGCCAATGAACTGTGGCCTCAACTACTTTCCGTGGCAGAGAATTCCACAGATTCACCGCTCTCTGTGTGAATTTTTTTTTCTCATCTGGGTCCTAAAAGATTTCCCCTTTATCCTTAAACTGTGACCCCTTGTTCTGCTGGACTTCCCCAACATCGGGAACAATCTTCCTGCATCTAGCCTGTCCAACCGCTTAAGAATTTTGTAAGTTTCTATAAGATCCCCCCCTCAATCTTCTAAATTCTAGCGAGTACAAGCCGAGTCTATCCAGTCTTTCTTCATATGATAGTCCTGACATCCCAGGAATCAGTCTGGTGAACCTTTTCTGTACTCCCTTTATGGCAAGAATGTCTTTCCTCAGATTAGGAGACCAAAACTGTAAGCAATACTCCAGGTAATACTAGATAGGGCTCTTAAAAATAGCGGAGTCAGGGGATATGGGGGAGAAGGCAGGAACGGGGTACTGATTGGGGATGATCAGTCATAGAAACATAGAAAATAGGTGCAGGAGTAGGTCATTCGGCCCTTCGAGCCTGCACCGCCATTCAATATGATCATGGCTGATCATGGATGATCAGCCATGATCATATTGAATGGCGGTGCAGGCTCGAAGGGCCGAATGGCGTACTCCTGCACCTATTTTCTATGTATCCAACTCAGTATCCCACCCCTGCCTTCTCTCCATACCCCCCTGATCGTTTTAGCCACAAGGACCACATCTAACTCCCTCTTAAATATGATCATATTGAATGACGGTGCTGGCTCGAAGGGCCAAATGGCCTACTCCTGCACCTATTGTCGATTATGTATTGGGCACTGCGCTCCAATAGTCTAGAGCCGCAGACACCCAGGGCCATGGTGTGGGCCTTGACTGGGGGTTGGTGGGGTGCGGGTTGGAAGGTCTGGTGATGAGTGGCGAGGGTGAATGTGGACGTGAACACAAGTCAAGGACATAGACCTGCCGCTTGCAGCGTTGGCTCCACATGCTCAACCCGAGTGAGTGGGGTGGGAGAGAGGGAGGGAGGCCAGCACTGGAACCCTGCCACATCAACTGCATTCCAGCAGCAGGCTCAGACAACAAATTATCTCCCCAATGTAACACTTCTACTTGGAACAGAAGCGCAACGGAGATTTGAGCGTTTAAAATCTCATCGCCGCAAAAAAAAACGATGGCATGGAATTCAAAACAGCTCATAGATGTCCTTCAAGGAAAGGCGACAAGTTTCCCATCCCTACACAAGTAGTTACTGCCCCACGCACCACCCTTACTGGTGACTCTTTCACTAAATATCCGCCAACCACAAATGACCGCCTTCAGTTTAGTCTCAGAGCTGAAACAGGCCGTTCGGCCCACCTAGTCCGCACCGAATACTATCCCACACACACGCGCTGGGGACAATGTTACATTGATGCCAAAAACCAATTAACCTACAAACCTGCATCAGTCTGAAGAAGGGTTTCGGCCTGAAACGTCGCCTATTTCCTTCAGTCTGAAGAAGGGTTTCGGCCCGAAACGTTGCCTATTTCCTTCACTCCATAGATGCTGCTGCACCCACTGAGTTTCTCCAGCATTTTTGTGAACCTACAACCTGCACGTCTTTGAAGTGCGGGAGGAATGTACAGAATAAACTGATTATTTTTGCTGGAGTAAATGCCTCCAAGAAAAACCAGTGCTGTAATTCTTGCATAGGGGGAGAGCGAGAGAGAGAAGCACATGCACATATTGTGCCTTCCTCCACAGTGCTATCCACTGTGGGGGATGATTTTATTTTTTTTTGTCTAATTGTAGTCCTGTAGGTCTGTGTCCAAGATGGCTGCCGTGAAGAGAGAGTGGACGCTGGCGCGCTTTGGCTGCCGCTGCTCTCTCTTCACACTGTGTTTTTGATTTTCTGTTTTTGGATTGAATTCTGTTTTTAATTTGTGTCTCTGTGATGTCTTTATTACTTGTTATATTCCGATTATATGTTATTCCGATTACTATGTAAGGTGTCCTTGAGATGTCTGAAAGGCGCCCATTAAATAAAATTTATTATTATTATTATTATATGTACGCACACACTAATTGACATTAACTGACACTAAGAAATTAATATTGAATTGCTAAACTTGCTATTGTGTTGTACTGCTTACAGCTGCAAGAACGTGTAACATCAACAAAGGGCTATATGCCTAGTGCGAGTTTATGTACAGGGGCATATCTATCCATGCACTGTATACTTATTTATACTCATGCATCTTAAATATGTATGTCATGTTTTATACTTTGGCAATATAACTATGTATTTTTTATCATGCCAATAAAGTTATTTAAAATGGGAAAAATTGAAAAAATTGAGAGAGAGAGAGGGGGGGGGGAGAATCTTACAGTACGTAAGATAATTGATGGCCACTTATTTTGTTGGCTGTACTAGAGTCAGTGACAAGAACTTGCAGGCAGCACAGATTCTTCAGTCTGAAGAAGGGTTTCGGCCCGAAACGTTGCCTATTTCCTTCGCTCCATAGATGCTGCTGCACCCGCTGAGTTTCTCCAGCACTTTTGTCTATCTACCTGCAGTACCTTTCTACACATAGAAACTTAAAAGGAAATAGCTGGCTCTTCACGCTGCACGAGTGCTCTAAAGGTATCAGATTCAACAAGTTCGAACATCAGCTCGTGGACTGCAGGGGTCACCGCAGGTGGGGACATGCCATCCCCTGTCCCTGATGGAGGCCGCACAATTGTTGAAAGCAATGCCTTATCTTATTTACAAATGACCCAAACATTTCCACAGGTGAGAGACCATTAAAGAGCCCAGCACAATCTCAGGTGAAATGGTCACTGCACTCAAAACACCGCTGGAAATTAAACCTCGTCTTCAGATAACCATCGTTAGATTATGTCCAAACGTTGTTTTGAGAGCGGAGAATTAAGACAATGGGATGTAAATGGAGAACATGGGAAGTTGGTCTAGGCAGGGGCTTGCAGGAAAGGTTCATTTGTCAACATCAGTAGCACAAAAACATTGTGTGTGTGTGTGTGTGTGTGTGTGTG
>NC_045994.1:15928503-16042094 GCF_010909765.2 Amblyraja radiata
TCAGTAGCACAAAAACTGTGTGTGTGTGTATGTCTGTGTGTGTGTGTGTGTATCTGTGTGAGTGTGTGTGTGTGTGTGTGTGTGTGTGTGTGTGTGTGTGTGTGTGTGTGTGTGTGTGTGTGTGTGTGTGTGTGTGTGTGTGTGTGTGTGTGTGTGTGTGTGTATCTGTGTGTGAGTGAGTGTGTATGTCTGTGTGTGTATCTGTGTGTGTGTGTGTGAGTGTGAGTGTGAGTGTGAATGAGTGTGTGTGTTTCAATATTTTCTCTTCTCCCCAGCCCCCACCCCTCCTCTGCCCCTGTGTAGGTGTTGGGTGGAACCTGCTGCTGCAGGCCCCTCATGAGTGTGTAAAGATGTGTACATCACAAGGCCAAGATTAAAACTCAACACAATGCTGGAGTAACTCAGCGGGTCAGGGAGCACCTCTGGAGAGAAGGAACGGGTCGCGTCTGAAGAGGTGAGCCAGTCACTGCCAGCCCCCTCCAACAACCTCCCAGGCCCCTCTGTCAGCTCCAGTACACACCAGTCATTCTACACACCTGCAGTGAGTTGGAGTGCTGGTGCTGCCCCAGTGAAGGGTTGGAGAAGGGTTGATATATTCTGTTGTGCTGCTGCAAGTAAGAATGTCATTGTTCTATCTGTGACATGTGACAATAAAACTCTCTTGTCTCTTGACTCCAGAGCCCCTGGTGATGTCCATGGAAGGGTTGAAGCCCTGGTGATATCTCCGGGGTGGCGTGAGGTTCTGTGGGGCTCTGGTGGTTTCAGGGGTTGGAGCTCTGGTGCTATTCGAGGGTTGGTTTGGGGCCCTAGTGATGTCTCTGGGATGGGTTGGAACCAAGGTGATGTTCCCAGGGATGGGTTGAGCTCCCTGCTCTCATCCCAAGTTTGGGATTGGACCTCTGGTGATCTCATGGTTGGGTTGGGTCCTCTGGTGATCTCAGGGTTGGGTTGGGACCTCTGGTGATCTCAGGGTTGGGTTGGGACCTCTAGTGAGGTCTCACCAATGGGTTGGCTACTCCGGTGATGTCTCAGAAATTGGTTGAGATGTCTGGTGATGTTCTAAGGATGTTGTTGGGACCTCTGGTCATGTTCCAGTGCTGGGTTGGAGTGAGGTCTCGGGCAGTTCAACCATTCACGGACAGCCTCTCGTGCTGCATTCTATCTACCCTGAGGTAGTGCGGTGGTTCAATAAACAATAGACAATAGGAGTAGGCCATTCGGCCCTTCGAACCAGCACCACCATTCAATGTGATCATGGCTGATCATCCCCAATCAGTACCCCGTTCCTGCCTTCTCCCCATATCCCCTGACTCCGCTATTTATAAGAGCCCTATCTAGCTCTCTCTTGAAAGCATCCAGAGAACCCGCCTCCACCGCCCTCTGAGGCAGAGAATTCCACAGACTCGCCACTCTCTGTGAGAAAAAGTGTTTCCTCGTCTCCGTTCTAAATGGCTTACCCCTTATTCTTCAACTGTGTGTGTGGCCCCTGGTTCTGGACTCCCCCAACATCGGGAACATGTTTCCTGCCCCTAGCGTGTCCAAACCCTTAACAATCTTATATATATTTTTCAATGAGATGTCCTCTCATCCTTCTAAACTCCAGAGTGTACAAGCCCAGCTGCTCCATTCTCTCAGCTTCAGGGGTTAACGGGACCACACCAAGAAAACCCACACAGGGTGAATCCCCCGCACCTCCCCCCACCCCTCACTCCTCGCATGTGTCACTGGCGGAGACTGATGTCCACTAATTTGTCCCTGCTCCCCCCACCTCCCGCACGGACCCCCCATCTGCCTCGCTGGCAGCTTTGACTGACAAGTGCGCAGATACCTGCGTGGAATTGTCGTTTATCCAGTCAGTACACACAAACAGATTCACTTTGTGTCAATACATCCCCCCTGGCTGTCTGTCACCACAGAGACTGCTGGTGTGTGAGGGGGCAGGGAATTCTGCTCCTGGTCTGCAGGACCGCTGAGATGAGATGGACCTGGTGGGAGGTGGTGGGAGAAGGCGGGGGTGGGGGGGGTGGGGGTTTGCACTGGGAATTCCTTCCAAAGAGAAGATTCCATCTCCCCCCCCTTGCACCCCAGTTGTACAGGGTCTTGGTGAGACCACACCTGGAGTATTGCGTACAGTTTTGGTCTCCAAATCTGAGGAAGGACATTATTGCCATAGAGGGAGTGCAGAGAAGGTTCACCAGACTGATTCCTGGGATGTCAGGACTGTCTTATGAAGAAAGACTGGATAGACTTGGTTTATACTCTCTAGAATTTAGGAGATTGAGAGGGGATCTTATAGAAACTTATAAAATTCTTAAGGGGTTGGACAGGCTAGATGCAGGAAGATTGCTCCCGATGTTGGGGAAGTCCAGGACAAGGGGTCACAGCTTAAGGATAAGGGGGAAATCCTTTAAAACCGAGATGAGAAGAACTTTTTTCACACAGAGAGTGGTGAATCTCTGGAACTCTCTGCCACAGAGGGTAGTCGAGGCCAGTTCATTGGCTATATTTAAGAGGGAGTTAGATGTGGCCCTTGTGGCTAAGCGGATCAGAGGGTATGGAGAGAAGGCAGGTACGGGATACTGAGTTGGATGATCAGCCATGATCATATTGAATGGCGGTGCAGGCTCGAAGGGCCGAATGGCCTACTCCTGCACCTATTTTATATGTTTCTATGTTTCTATGTTTCTACGTATCGTATCGTATGATTTTATACACCTCTATAAGACCACCCCTCGGCCTCCTGCGCTCCAAGGAATGGAGTCCCTGCCTGCTTAAGGGCCCAATCCCGTTGAGCCTGGGTTCAGGACTGGGTGACTTCTGCAGCAACTGGAGTTACAGCAGCCCTATCCTGCTACCAGATAGGATTAGGATTATTAAAGGTGGGGGGGGGGGGGGAGATGGGGAAGGGGGAGTGGGGGGATGGGGGAGGTGGAGGGGGAGGGGGTGGGGGTGGGGGTGGGGGGGAGAGGGAGAGGGGGGGGATGGGTGAGGAGGAGGGTGGGAGGGGGTTAGGGGTGGAGGGGAGGGGGGAGTGGGTGCGAGGTGAATGGGTGGGGGTGAGGTGGGGGGATTGGTGAGTAGGGGAGGGGTTTGAGGTGAGGGGAGAGGGGAGAGGAGGGGAGGTGAGTGGGGGAATGGGGGTGAGGTGAGGAGGGGAGAGGGAGAGGGGAGGGGGGAGGGGAGAGGGGAGAGGAGGGGAGGTGGGGGGTGGGGGGAGGTGAGTGGGGGATGGGGGGTAGGGGGGGATGGGGGTGAGGTGAGGGGGGAGAGGGGGGGGGGATGGGTGGGGAGTAGGGGGAGGTGAGGTGAGGTGAGGAGGGGAGGGGGGGGGATGGGTGAGGAGGAGGGGGAGGGGGAGGGGAAGGGGCAATCCTGGACAGGTGTGGTGTATGAGACTAAAATCTGTAAGATCAGCCGGTGGGGGAAGTATTCGGATCAAGCTGCCGCCTGTTAAGCAAGGATTATGCCTCCGACGTCATTGTGTCACAAGGCCTTGCACCGTCTGCCTCCACGGTCAGGCAATGGACACAGGAGCCATGACAACTGCGAGCCTTTCCCAGCCGGCCCAATGGAGTGGCCGGTGTGCAGGTCTGAATCGGTGCTGTTCAACGACGGCACATTCCTGAGGAGTGAGTCCCAGTTCCACAAACACTCTCCCTGCCCCAACCTCCTTGTCATGTGCAGCTCTGACGTCAACATCCTATATTCAGTCGGGGGGGACGGGGACGGGAGAGATCGAGCTGCAGTCATGAAGACAGGCTCTCCTGCCTTCCTCTCTCCCTTCCAGTGGCTACTGCCCCTTCCCACCTCACCTCACCTGCACCTGTCCAAACCCAGCACCCCCCCCCCCCCCCCCCCCCCATCCCAAACTATGCATCCTCAACCCCAACATCACCTCCACACACCAATGACAAGCAACACTGGCCCATTCCTTCTTTATTTAATCCAGTCATTTCATAAACAGTTAGACGAGAGAGAGGGGGGAGAGAGAGAGGGGGGAGAGAGAGAGGGGGGAGAGACGGAGGAGAGATAGAGGGGGGGGGGGGGAGAGAGAGAGGGGGAGAGAGAGAGAGGGGGGGCGAGATGTGGAGAAGAAGGAGAGGGGGAGAGAGAGGCGAAGAGATGGGGAGAGGGAGAGTGGGAAAGTGGGAGAGAGAGAGAGAGAGAGAGAGAGTGAGAGGGATAGAGAGAGAGTGAGAGTGAGAGTGAGTGAGTGAGTGGGAGAGAGAGAGAGAGCGACATAGAGCGAGAGAGAGAGAGAGAGAGCAAGAGTGAGAGGGATAGAGAGCGGGAGAGAGGGTGAGAGTGAGAGAGAGAGAGAGAGAGAGAGAGGGAGAGACGGAGAGAGAGGGAGAGAGGGAGAGAGAGAGAGAGAGAGAGAGAGAGAGTGAGATAGAGAGAGGGAGAAAGAGAGAGAGAGGGAGAGGGAGAGAGAGAGAGTGAGTGAGAGGGAGAGTGAGGGAGAGAGAGAAAGCACGGTGCCATCCATGTTTCAGATTCCAGTGAGTTTTGTACATTAGACATGCTATTCCCTTTCGAGGGACAATCTGCCCTGTGATCAGATTGGCTGCATGGTGGGTTTATTCTTTGAGCTCACGTTTCTATTTTGTATGTGAGTGCCGACATATCTGCCTATTTTAGGCTGCAGCAGTAATTTGCCAGGAATCCCATTGAGGAAGCTGTTTGATCTTGGGGAATGAGCCCGAGGTATGGCATCCCCTGAAAATCAAACAGTAGCTTCTTGGTCCCCACTCCTCTATTCCCTTCATCTAAAGGGGAACAAAGCCCTCCATCACCCCTCTACCTGATCACTTGCCGCTTCATCTGTCTCAGTGCCCCCTGTATAAAATGCAGCACAATTTTGCATGGGACCGCACTTTGCAGAAGGCCTCCAATGCAGTTGCAAGGAGCAAGTGTTCCAGTTCACCTTGCATTTATAACAATAGATGGTGGTATTATAGACAATAGACAATAGACAATAGGTGCAGGAGTAGGCCATTCAGCCCTTCGAGCCAGCACCGCCATTCAATGTGATCATGTCTGACCATCCCCAATCAGTACCCCGTTCCTGCCTTCTCCCCATATCCCCTGACTCCGCTATCTTTAAGAGCCCTATCTAGCTCTCTCTTGAAAGTATCCAGAGAACCGGCTTCCACCGCCCTCTGAGGCAGGGAATTCCACAGACTCACAACTCTCTGTGAGAAAAAGTGTTTCCTCGTCTCCGTTCCAAATGGCCGACCCCTTATTCTTCAACTCTCATCCTTCTAAACTCCAGAGTGTACAAGCCCAGCTCCTATTCTTGCCTTTCATCCAGAAGGATGTGGTTCCTATTTCATATGCCCTACAAGGATGTTGTCCAAAGGGAGTCCTCAACCCGAAACATCTCCTATTCCTTCTCTCCAGAGATGCTGCCTGTCCCGCTGAGTTACTCCAGCTTGTGTCTATCTTCGGTTTAAACCAGCATCCTACACGCACCATGCCACCTCTTCCGTACACCACAGCACTGCGTCTAGCAGAGGAGATCTCTCTCCATGAATCAGTTTAATTTAAGTATATAGTGCAGAAACAGGCCCTTCGGCCCACCGGGTCCATGCCGACCAGCGATCACTATTTCTATCCTGCACACACACTAGGGATCATTTTTCCCAGAACCAATTAACCTACAAACCTGCCCGTCTTTGGAATGTGGCCCAACCAGAGAAAACCCACGCCATCACAGGGATAAGGTGCAAACTCCGTACAGACAGCACCCATATTCAGGATTGAACCTATGTCTCTGGCGCTGTAAGGCAGCAACTCTAGGAGGAGGAATGGCCAAATTTTGTGCCTTCCTCCACAGTGATAAATGCTGTTGTGGATGTTTGTGTTAAATTTCTATTGTGTTTTTGTGTGTGTCTTTTTCATTATACCGCTGCTGGCAAACTCATTTCACTTGCACTTTATGTGCAACATGACGAATAAAACTGATATTGATATTGATTGATATTGATCTGCCGCCCAGATTATCACCATTGTGGGAGTGAGCTGCACACAACTGTACTCCAGAAGGCTCCTCGCAAATTTGCTGAGAACTTTGGGGCTGCTTGAGGTTGCAAAATGCACGGCAGAATCTCTTTAAGTTCGCTGGGGGCTTGGAGCCTCTCCACTGACAATATCCTGCTGAAACGGCCAGAGAACCCAATGGCCCGTTCCTTTCTCGCTCCTAGGGCTGCTCCACAGAGGGACAATGCAGAAGTCCATCAGCAGCTGTGCATTCCTGTCAATAATTCAAAGTCAGTTGCAGGCAGCTCTAGATTATCTGAGACCCAGTTGCTCTTTCCTCTCCCTCCTGTCTCCTCTGCACAATCTTTGAAGATTCGGTGAGGGTGGGGGTGGGGGGGGGGGGGGGGAGAGCGTGATTTAACAATGACTTCACTCTGTTCTCGATCGGTCCACAGGGTCTAAGCTCAAAGGGAACAATCCTCTCGCTCATCATCATGAACCAGAGATGCCTCCTGCCGTCTGAAGAAGGGTTTCGGCCCGAAACGTTGCCTATTCCCTTCGCTCCATAGATGCTGCTGCACCCGCTGAGTTTCTCCAGCATTTTTGTCTGCCCCCTGTGGGAAGCGGAACAGAGGGATCCCACTGCCTTAGAAATCCCTCCACCTTTCCAAGACTACGTGTCAGAAACAAGCACAGATCATTTGTGTTTAAGAAGGAACTGCAGATGCTGGAAAATCGAAGGTAGACAAAAGTGTTGGAGGAACTCAGCGGGTGCAGCAGCATCTATGGAGCGAAGGAAATAGGCAACGTTTCGGGCCGAAACCCTTCCGGGTTTCGGCCCGAAACGTTGCCTATTTCCTTCAGTCTGAAGAAGGGTCTCGGCCCAAAACGTCACCCATTCCTCCTAACGTTTAGTGCAAGGTCAAACCAGCAAAGTCCAATCAAGGATTGTCCGAGACCCTTCTTCAGACCGACAGTCGTGGGGAGAGGATGTCTGGTCACTCACATCCTTCAGAAGATAAACTGCTTCCAAAGGCTTTTGTCTTAACTCTGGCCAAATGCTCAAGATTCAAGAGAGTTTATCGTCATGTGTCCCAGATAGGACAATGAAATTCTTGCTTTGCTTCAGCACAACAGAACATAGTAGGCATGGATACAGAACACATCAGTGTGTCCATATGCCATTGAATATATATATATACACACACATAAATAAGCAGATAAAGTGGAATGGGATATTAATGTCAGAGTTTTATTTGAGTTTAATAGACAATAGACAATACACGATAGGTGCAGGAGTAGGCCATTCGGCCCTTCGAGCCAGCACCGCCATTCAATGTGATCATGGCTGATCATCCCCAATCAGTACCCCGTTCCTGCCGTCTCCCCATATCCCCTGACTCCGCTATTTTTAAGAGCCCTATCTAGCTCTCTCTTGAAAGCATCCAGAGAACCGGCCTCCACCGCCCTCTGAGGCAGAGAATTCCACAGACTCACCACTGTCTGTGAGAAAAAGTGTTTCCTCGTCACCGTTCTAACTGGCCTACTCCTTATTCTTAAACTGTGTGTGTGGCCCCTGGTTCTGGGCTTCCCCCAACATCGGGAACATGTTTCCTGCCTCTAGCGTGTCCAAGCCCTTAACAATAGCCTGATGGCTGTGGGGAAGTAGCTATTCCTGAACCTGGATGTTGCAGATTTCAGGCTCCTGTACCTTCGACCTGAAGGCAGCGGGGAGATGAGTGTGTGTTTAGTGTACACCACACTCACGCCTAGTGTACACCACACTCACGTTTAGTGTACACCACACTCACGTTTAGTGTACACCACACTCAGGAGAAGGGAGAGGCTAAAAACTAGTACCATTCCACCATCATTTTGCCCTCGGAGAGGAAACTTGGTTCAATGTTGATTGGAATTTCCTCATCAAAACCTTTGCCAGCTGGTCAAAGGATCTCCCCTCCACCACATATGTATGAAATGGTTTTTTCATTATCCTTTAGCTGCTTTGCTTAGGGTTGGAAGACAAAGTTAATCCAATTACACTTAATTGTATGGTTAGCCAGCAGTTGTATTTCAACACTCTCACCTCTATGATAAAGTTTGAGGTGAGTTCATATTGCTGATTATAAGAAGAAAATGAATGAGCCTTGTCATAAATGTTTTGTGTGCCTACACCAGGAGGTCTGCATGATAATGGTGAGTACGCACACACAGTCTGGCAGTGATCAGCTGAAGGGCAATTGTGGCTGCGCTTCGAGCTCTATTTGTGAATTCACAACTGAGTTGTGTATTGGCAGTGTGACCCGGATGGAGACCTACAGCTTCTATCTTCCAAGGTCTTCTTCTGTCGTGTGCCTTTTAGACCTGCAGCTCCGTTGAGGCGAGCCAGGCCAGGCCAACGTGTCATGGTCCAGGTCAGTTCACCACTGGTGTTTGGGGCAACTGGTGACTGTGTGCTCCACTGTGTGTGTGTTGGGTCCCCACACCCGCAGGAGGAGCTCGCTGGTCCACGAAGCTTCTTCCATCTTGAAGATAGACACAACAAAACTGGAGTAGCTCAGCGGGACAGGCAGCATCTCTGGGGAGAAGGAATGGGTGACGTTTCGGGTCGAGACCCTTCTTCAGAAGGTGTTGTCTGGCCCACTGAATTACTCCAGCTTTATGTGTCTATCTTTGGTTTAAACCAGCATCTGCAGTTCCTTCCTGCACCTTTCCACCTCAAAGAGGCAGGGTTAGAGAGCATGAAAGCCCCGCACTTTGTTCTAGAAAGCAGTCCACATGCCAGTCAATGAACCACCTGCCTTACCCAGCCCGACTAGATCATTCCACCACTCTATACATAGAAACATAGAAGCATAGAAAATATGTGCAGGAGTAGGCCATTCGGCCCTTCGAACCTGCACCGCCATTCAATATGATCATGGCTGATCATCCAACTCAGTATCCCATCCCTGCCTTCTCTCCATACCCCCTGATCCCTTTAGCCACAAGGGCCACATCTAACTCCCTCTTAAATATAGCCAATGAACTGTGGCCTCAACTACCTTCTGTGGCAGAGAATTCCACAGATTCACCACTCTCTGTGCAAAAAATGTTTTTCTCATCTCGGTCCTAAAAGATTTCCCCCTTATCCTTAAACTGTGACCCCTTGTTCTGGACTTCCCCATCATCGGGTTTACCAACATCGGGTAAACTTTCACCAAATGTGGTAAAGACTCTGGATGTGATATTGAGTTAGCTGTGCATGAGACTCCATCTCTGAAAGTTAACTCCTATGGAAACAAACTTCAAAGGTTCAGCTTCGTTCAGTTTAGTTTATTGTCACAGTGGTACAGTGGAAAGCTTTTGTTGCGTGCTATCCAGTCAGCAGAAAGACAATACATGATAGACAATAGACAATAGGTGCAGGAGTAGGCCATTCGGCCCTTCGTGCCAGCACCGCCATTCAATGTGATCATGGCTGATCATCCCCAATCAGTACCCCGTTCCTGCCTTCTCCCCATATCCCCTGACTCCGCTATCTTTAAGAGCCCTATCTAGCTCTCTCTTGAAAGCATCCAGAGAACCGGCCTCCACTGCCCTCTGAGGCAGAGAATTCCACAGACCCACAACTCTCTGTGAGAGAAAGTGTTTCCTCGTCTCCGTTCTAAATGGCCGACCCCTTATTCTTAAACTGTGTGGCCCCTGGTTCCAATTGAGCCATTTACAGTGTACAGATACATGAGAAGGGAATAACATTTAGTGCAAGGTAAAGCCAGCAATGTCCGATCAAGGATTGCCTGAGGGTCACCATTGAGGTAAATAGTGGTTCAGCACAGCTCTCTGGTTGTGGTAGGATGGTTCAGTTGCCTGATAACAGCTGGGATGAAACTGTCCCTGAATCTGGAGGTGTGCGAATCTTCCCGAGTACCTGCCGTTAGCCTTACGAGCCGCTAAGAGACGTCCCCGAGCTCCGACGTACCCACTACGTTCATTCTCCGTGCTTACCACGAGTTTGATTTTTTTTTAGTTCGGGAGAGCTCTTGGAATGAACTCGTACCGTGGGACAGGGCCATTACTTCAGCTTTTTGAGTCTATCTTCAGTTTAAACCAACATCTGCAGTTCCTACCTACACAATGGTGAGTTACAGCTCTCTTCAGCATTCCTGTGGAGATAAGTTCCCACGTATACCAGGTATGTAGAACGGGGAGACAAGAGACATCTACTGGCACATGCTCCAAAGATGGTTTAAGCCAGAGATAGACACAAAAAGCTGGAGTAACTCAGCGGGACAGGCAGCATCTCTGGAGAGAAGGAATGGGTGACCCATCTTCAGAAGACCCGAAACGCCACTCTGTACACTCTGGAGTTTAGAAGGATGAGAGGGTATCTCATTGAAACATACAAGATTGTTAAGGGCTTGGACACGCTAGGGGCAGGAAACATGTTCCCGATGTTGGGGGAGTCCAGAACCAGGGGCCACAGTTTTAAGAATAAGGAGTAAGCCATTTAGAACTAGATGAGGAAACACTTTTTCTCACAGAGAGTGGTGAGTCTGTGGAATTCTCTGCCTCAGAGGGCGGTGGAGGCAGGTTCTCTGGATGCTTTGATGAGAGAGCTAGATAGGGCTCTTAAAGATAGCGGAGTCAGGGGATATGGGGAGAAGGCAGGAACGGGGGGTACTGATTGGGGATGATCAGCCATGATCCATTGAATGGCGGTGCTGGCTTGAAGGGCCAAATGGCCTACTCCTGCACCTATTGTCTATTGTCTGTTGTCTATTGCCACCCATTCCTTATCTCCAGAGATGCTGCCTGTCCGGCTGAGTTACTCCAGCATTTTGTGTCTTATCTTCGGTGTAAACTAGCATCTGCAGTTCCTTCCTACAGCACTTGTAGCACCACAGTGACCACGTATCTAAAGGGCCACACTAGTTGTGGGGACCTCTGGGCACAATGGTGCTGTAAAACCCGCAAGGCTTTCTCATGCAGCCACTTGGTGTGAACCCACAACCAGGAGGTTGGAAGGAGAAGGCAAATGATCCCAGGTGTTTGTAGAACTGACCAAGGTGCTTTGTTGAGATGGAGGTGTTACAGTTCGCGACATTAACGTGGCCACCGCTTCATGCAGTCAATGCCGACTATATTCTGTTGTGCTGAAGCAAAGCAAGAATTTCATTGTCCTATACAGGGACATATGACAATAAACTCACTTGAATCTTGAATGTAACAGCCCACACTCTCTCTCTCTCTCTGGCGACTGAGGAAAGGCGCGCCACACTTCAAGGCGATCTCCTCACCACTGTTAATGAATGTCAATGTTGTGATAAGATGGCTGGAGTGTTTGCAAGAGCTGCCACTATATTGCCCCGCGTTTGGCAAGTGTTTACCGAGGACTGCTCCCAATAGATTGTGAGTCAGGACAAGTCATTAACCCTCCACGGGAGCCGCTGGCCAAAAGCCTTTTGATTCAACAAGTGACATCTCCCCCCCAGAGTGTCCACTCCCCCGTCCAAGCGCCTCTCTCCAGCCTCTAGTAGATCTTCTCTTCAAACCAGCCCTCCTTGCTCCGAGGGGAAGGGAGGTTCGCGTCTGCGGGCAGTGGATAAAAAAGCCAAGCGGTTGTCTACCACCGAGCGAAGGGCAAGGACTCTCTCTCTGTCCCCTGGTCACCCTGGGCAATATGGGACCGCTAGTCCTCTGCAACTCCACGTCCGACAGCAGCTATGCAGACCCATAATAAAATTCGCACTTGATGTTTGCGGGAGCTTCGACCGGAGAATTGCAACACAGTGCAGCGGTTGTATTGTGCTTTTTGCAGCTTCCCCTTCTGCTTGGAACAGGATTTTAAAATATATATATACATATATATATATATATATAAAGCAGAGCGTTGAGCCCCCAAGCTGCAGACCTGGGGTTTGCAGACTGCATTAAAGACGCAGGTCCCTCTCTCTCTGTCTCCCCCCCCCCCCCCTTCTCATTCAACGGGGGCCTCTGTAGAATTACTGTCGGAGGTCAGCAAACAAAAAAAAAGCATTCGTGTTCCTGAGCTTCGGGCGTAAGGAACAGGAGCATCAGCCATGCATCCGCTCCGACCGCGATATATTTATCTGTAAGGATTCCTCTTTAATTTACAGATGTATTTCCAATGAGAAATTCTGCAGCAATGTCATTGTGCATTGATACGAGCAATGCATTTTTTTTAGTTCTGCATTTCTGCATTTTTTAAATATTGATGCATGTTTTGTCATTCTTTCTGTGACAGATGCCTACAGTTCGTTTTGCTGTGTTTACACGCGCAGGTAAGTTCTGGGCATGTTTCATTTACAAATTATCACCATCCTAGATTGCTCATTTTAAATCAGCACAGTTTAAATTGGCAGTGGTATATTTGAGGGTAGACAGCTAGCAATATCGCTTGGGGGAAAAAAGATGTAACCTGCTCGGAAATTGCAACGTTATTTTCAACTTTTGTACAAAGTGGGGCTGAACTTCTCGTTTATTCTGTTCGCTCGGCAAGGTTGTATTTTAAACAAGAAACTAACTACACTTTAACCCAGCCAAGGGCTGTTAGACGCCAGAGGAATGTTGAGTTCGCAGCGTCTCACATCACTTGGGGCATCTTGTTAGAGAGAGAGAGAGAGGTTTGCTGATCTAATCGTTGGCAAGGGCAAGGCAAGGAGAAGATGCGCCGGGGATTGAGAAGTTGGCGGCATATTTGAACACGGTGTCATTCCTCGGGATAGCAACTTGGCCATGCTTTTTGTTTGTGCAGAAGGAGCGGACATTAAATGTGGGGGGGGGGGGGGGATACTGGATTAGGGATAGGAAGAGCGACAGAATCACTGAAGCCATTAGATCAATTATTTCTTTTTTGCAGCCTGTAAATATTTCCGGGCTGAAGATTTTGGGGGAAATAGGGTTAAAATAGACAATAGGTGGAGGAGTGAGCTAATGTCTGACATTTCTACTGTAAATGTTCTGGTTTAAAAGGTTTCTCAGACCTGGAATGATTCAGCGTGTGTTTTATTTAATTAGTGGGATTTATGAATGGGAGGGGGAGATGGGGAGGGGGAGATGGGGTGGGGGGGGGGGCAACAGCAGCCAAGTCACCGATCTATACAGGGATGGGATCAATATTACAACAGTCTGTCTCACAGTTAATCTCCAATCTGCCTGAATCACGGGGGCATCGATTCTATTTCAGGGACATTGTTTTAACAGCGTCATTTGCAAACGGGTTTAGGACGAGCGCTGAGTGAAGATTTAGTGCAGAATTCTGTTCATATATATCACATCGTTAGGATGATATGGGGCTAAAGTTACCAGGAAGAATTTTATTTATTTATTTTTCGGGTGGGGGGGGGGGGGGGGTTCCCCATTAATATGATATTGCGGGGGGAAATGAGTCAAAAATGGTTTAATGGGGGAAATGTATTTCATTAAACTGCTTTTGACCGGGAACAATTTAATTAATCTAATCCTCAATGTGTGCATTGGATGAGGATGGATTGAACAGCCAATTAAGTCCACAGTGTTGGGTCTTTTTTCGATCAGCTGTGATAACATCAAACTGAATTTAGCAGCGGGGTGTAGACTGTACTGGGTCCTATGTAAGACATTAGAGGCATCATTCCATGTCTTTATGTGTTATTCGTTTATTATCCAAGTCATTTATTATAATTGAACCTCATCAATGAAAAATGAGGGACTCTCTCTTGTATTAAGATAGACCCAGTATCACATCTTCGGGGGGTTCTGAAGAGCTATATGGACAATGTTTCATGTTATTAAATTGTTATACTGTAATGGTTCAGGGATGTTTGCAGCAGCCAGCTTGTACACAGCAAGATCCCACCAACCACAATGTGATAATGACCAGATAATCTGTTCTAGTGGTGGTAGTTGAGGGATTAATGTTGGCTAGCCACTGTCTACAAAGCCCTCAATGGGCTTGCCCCCACCTACATTAAAAGTCTGCTCACCCACCACACCACCTCCAGGTCCCTCAGATCGGCCGACCTGGGGTTACTGAATATCCCGCGGTCTAGGCATAAGCTCAGGGGTGACCGAGCCTTTGCGGTTGCAGCTCCTAGACTGTGGAACAGCATCCCCCTTCCCATCAGAACTGCCCCCTCCATCGACTCCTTTATGTCGAGACTTAAAACTCATCTCTACTCCCAAGCCTTTCTAGACATCCTCTGAGCGAGGGCTACATGTGTGTATTTATGTATGTACTTAATCTATGAACCAATGTTGTGTAACGTTAGTACCTCCACCACTTTGGCCAACGAGAGTTGTTTTTTAAATGTGCTATAGAAATAAATGTGATTTGACTTGACACTGTAGGGAACTCCAGCATAGTGCCAGGGATTCATTTGCATCCATCTGATACGGTAAACAAGCTGGAGAAACTCAGCGGGTGAGGCAGAGGCAACATCTATGGAGCGAAGGAATGGGTGACGTTTCGGGTCGAGACTCTCCTTCAGACTAAACAAGGCTTCACTTTCTGAAGAAGGGTCTGAAGAAGGGTCTCTACCCGAAACGTCACCCATTCCTTCTCTCCAGAGATGCTGCCTGTCCTGCTGAGTTACTCCAGCGTTTTGTGTCCACCCTAAATTGCAGTCATTTTCCAGACACACTTTATTTAGACTTGCATGTGGACAGCAGCACAACCCCAGTTACTGCACTGGTCCAAAACCCCACTCGCAACAATCAGCTTTTATACACATTTTGAACCATGAAATTTCTAATTCCTTATCATCGATAACAATGCATTCTCAAAACATATATATACAATAACATTGATCCAAATAGTTTAATCCTTTACTTGTATTCAATTTTAGTAAGGATGACTATCAGTCTGAAGAAGGGTCTCGACTCGAAACGTCACCTTTTCCTTTCCTCCAGAGATGCTGCCTGTCCCGCTGAGTTACTCCAGCATTTTGTGTCTATCTTCGGTTTAAACCAGCAACTGCAGTTCATTCCCACACAAGCTTCACTTGAGCATCTTTCAAAGTGCAGCTCCTCTGATCGTACAACGTTGCCTCAATGCAGTTCTTGAACCAGAAGCCTGGACCTCTGTGTGGTTGACATGGGACATGGGACACTCGGCACTGAGTCGGAGATGATCGCACTTCCCACTGAAACCCAGCTGGAGCCAGTAAGAGATTGGTGTGTAGGAAGGAACTGCAGATGCTGGTTTAAACAGAAGATAGACACAAAATACTGGAGTAACTCAGCGGTTTCAGACAGCATCCCCGGGAGAGAAGAAATGGGTGACATCTCAGGTCAAGACCCCGAGTCTGAAGAAGGGTCTCGACCCGAAGCGTCATCTATTCCTTTTCTCCAGAGATGCTGCCTGTCCCGCTGAGTTACTCCGACTTTTTGTGTCTATCTTCACTTAGACATTGGGATGTTTACCGAAGAAAACATGGTCTTTCTGCGTTCATGTCTTAAAAAAGTGATTGCTTTTTGTGTCTCCCACGGGTTTAAACCAGCATAAGGTCATAAGTGATAGGAGCAGAATTAGGCCATTCGGCCCATCTAGTCTATCCACCATTCAATCATGGCTGATCTATCTCTACCTCCTAACCCCATTCTCCTGCCTTCTCCCCAGAACCTCTGACACCCATACTAATCAATAGACAATAGACAATTGGTGCAGGAGTAGGCCATTTGGCCCTTCGAGCCATTCAAGAACCTACCTCTCTCTGCCTTAAAAATATCCACTGACTTGACCTCCACAACAGTGCAGCACTCTGCCGCAGAAATCTCTCAGATTAAATCCTAACATATCTCAATGATGTACGTGATTAACAAATAAATTGTTTACAGGCTTATTTTAGGCAAAAATACATTTTCAAACTGAGAAACAAATTCCCTCCCCACCATAAGGTTTGCGGCCCCATCCTAATGGACACTGTACCTGCAGCTAGAGAGAACTGCATTGTTCTGTTCCCACTGCAAGCAACACTTAAACGCAGTTGGGATCAAGTTTGCTTCATAGTCTGGCAATTCCCTGCTTTCATATTTTCATGCTCCCGAACATCCAAACTCCCGAACCGTCAGTTCTGGGCTCTTGTGTATTCCCAATTTTATTTGCATCAGAAGACCTCTTCTCCACTTTAAATATCTCCCCCCCCCCCCCCCCCCCCCCCTTAAGTGCTGAGAGAATGTCCCTGCTTTTCCAACCCCTGCCTCTGCCATGGGAACTAACTTCCTTCATCAGCTTGTCAGTATCTTGCTTAGAACATTTCAATTGACCCATCATGGTCGAGTTAGCTTAAGCTCTTTTCAAAGGTAGGGGTGAGGGCTTTCAGAAGATAGCACATGATGGATGATAAGAATACCCATTAGAAAGTACTGGAGTACATGTATTTAGCAGGAAATCTATGCATGCAGGAAGTGTTTGTTCTGGCCACTGAATGTGTGCCTTGTAAATTCATTCAGGCACAAGCTATTCACCATCTCCCAACCCATAACCACCGAGGCAATTCAACCCCCTATTGTTTCAAAACTGTCCACAAGTTTCTGCCCATGGTGTTTGAGTACCATGTGTGTGGGAAGGAACTGCAGGTGTTGGTTTAAACCGAAGGTAGACACTAAAAAGCTGGAGTAACTCAGCGGGACAGACAGCACCTCTGGAGAGAAGGAACAGGTGACTTCTCGGGACAAGACGGGTCTGAAAATGGGTCTCGACCCGAAACGTCACCTTTTCTCCAGAAATGCTGCCTGACCCGCTGAGTTACTCCAGCGTTTAGTTTGTATAATTGAGCACTAGTTTCATCACTAGAATCGTGTCACCTGCTGCACAGATCGGGTAAGAACAGTAAAAGGGCCTGTCCCACTTACGCAGTTTTTTTCGGAGACTGCCGGCACCCGTCATAGTCGCAGCAGGTGGCCGAAAATATTCAACGTGGTGAAAATCCAGCGGCGACCAGAAAAAGGTGCAACTCTTTGGGCGACTGCTCACCACCAAACAGGCGTCACCCTGCGACAAGCTGGAGTAACTCAGTAGCCCAAAAGACCAACAGTCGGAAATGCACTCCTCCCCCTCGTCTATGACCAGTCTAATTTCCTGTGGGTCCCTCGTGTGACTTAACCAAAGGTAGACGCAAAAGGCTGGAGTAACTCAGCGGGTCAGGCAGCATCTGTGGAGAAGCTGAATAGGTGGCGTTTCGGGTTGAGACCCCACGCTCTTCAGATCTGAAGTCAGTGGGACTGAATGTAGTTGGCAGGTAAGGCCAGTGTCCAGACTCTCACACTGTGTAAATCAAAGATCCAACAGCGAGCAAGATAGACCACTCGATGAAAAAGACCTAGTACGGTCATGGGCAGATTCACGGGTCATTTTCGGCCCCATTTCCGTAACCGGCTTCCGTCTCCGCACCAAAGATCCCGTAGCGGAGCAAAGATACTAGTGCGGAGACGGGAGCCGGTTACAGAAACATCCTCGTAAAAATAAAAGTCCTTTGGGAAAAATCTTCTCCTCATTTTCAGAATTATAATTTATTAACACAAACTGTTCCCCCGCAACGTTGATTACACTGCGGGTCGGGCCGGGTCGGGTTATTGAAATGGATGAAATAAAGGCCCACGTTCCGCTCCGTTGCGTACTACACGTCAGCCCATTGCATTTAGCAGGAGTGGTCTATCTTGCTCCGCTAGGATCTTTGGTGTAAAGTCAGCAACTGAAGACAACTTGCTACCTGGTGAACAGCTGCCTGGGATATTCCCTGTGGAGGAGCAGGCTGGGAATGTTTCAATGGGCAGTGGTTATGAAAGGAATTGTCGCTAGCAACAACAGCCAGAGTCTGAATGTGGGCTTTATACAGCAGTGATCACACGACTATGTTTGTGATCGGGAGAGGCTGTTCGCAGGTAATGAGGCTTCTGGCAAGTGGGAGGCTTTCAATAGGGAATTAGACGCAAAATGCTGGAGTAACTCAGCGGGACAGGCAGCATCTCTGGAGAGAAGGAACGGGTGACGTCTCTGAAGAAGTGTCTGGACCCATCTCCTTCTCTCTGCCCGTCCTGCTGAGTTACTCCAGCATAATGGGTGACGTTTCGAGTCGAGACCCCTCCTCAATCCGACGCCCTAGATCTGATGAGAGTCCTGGAATATTGTGTATACCGGTGACGTTTCAGGTTGAGACCCTTCTTGAAGGTTTGAAGAGTGGTGTCAACCCGAAATATCACTTATTCATTCTCTCCAGAGATGCTGTCTGGCCCACTGAGGTACTCCAGCTTTTTGTGTCTATCTAGGGGTACAAGTATAGAGTTCCCCGAAACTCGCTCACAGGTAGACACTGTGCTGAAAAAGGTGCAGGAAGGAACTGCAGATGCTGGTTTAAACCAAAGAAGGGTCTCGACCAGAAACGTCACCCATTCCTTCTCTCCAGAGATGCTGCCTGTCCCGCTGAATTACTCCAGCATAATGGGTGACGTTTCGAGTCGAGACCCCTCCTCAATCCGACGCCCTAGATCTGATGAGAGTCCTGGAATATTGTGTATACTGTGGCTGTTGTCGCCTGGATGGATGTGATAAGCCAGAGAGTGTGATGAGCAGGTTCACAAGGATGTCGCTGAGACTGAAGGGGGTTGGTGACTGGAGGGTGGAACTGTTGCAGGGGGACGCCCGTATGATCATGAGCAGTCGCCCAAAGAGTCGTACCTTTTTCTGGTCGCCGCTGGATATTCAACATGTTGAACATGTTCGGCGACCTGCTGCCACAATGACGGGTGCCGGCTAGTTGCCGAAAACAATCGCGCAAGTGGGACAGGGATTATTACGACCTTATGACCTAGTTAGAGGGATAGGTGCCAAAGGCTCAAGATGGAGCTAGTCACTATTTGGTCAGCATGGATGAGTTGACCCAAGGGGCCTGTTTCCATGCTGATTCTGCAGAATTCTCTCCGGCCCTGGACAGGACTGTGCTGCTTTGAACGCTGCCCCTCCATCTAGATAGACAAAAGTACTGGAGAAACTCAGCGGGTGCAGCAGCATCTATGGAGCGAAGGAAATAGGCAACGTTTCGGCCCGAAACCCTTCTTCAGACCATCCCACCGGCCCAAATGCTCCAAGGTGAAACTACGAGAGGTATAGAGACGGTGATGTGGAGAGATGTGGAACAAATGAATGAAAAATATGCAAAAAAAAAGTCGCGATGATAAACGAAATAGGTCATTGTTAGCTGTGGGCTTTAATATACACTAGACCAATTGCATAACCGTTGGGGCCGCTCCCCCAACGCATGCGTTCCCTACACCTTGCCCCCACAGGAGGCGCGCTCTTATAACTCAAGCCGTTCCCGAACGCAAGATTCCAGCACTCCCCTTTCCTCCCTCGCCAGTGCTCTTTCAATTGCCCTTGCCCCGAGTGTAGCAATGGCCATTCGCCCTCCCCCTGCGAGTCTATCCATTGTGACGTCATCAGTTGAAGGTGGTCCGTTTGAAATTCAAGGTATTTCGATTTTTTTGAACTTTGATCAGTAATAAGTCGACACAGACACACACACACACACATTCCGCACACATACACATCTGTATCTCTAAACTAAACTAAACCAATCTAGCAGTAGGGAATACTCTAGTGCCCAATCCACATCACCAGAGCAGATTACTGATCATTATCACACAAGATGTTTGTTGGATCTGGCCTTATGCAAATTGACTGGCACATCCTAACTCTGTGTTAGAACACTGGCTGCATTTTGAGAATGGCATGGACTTTGTAAACCATTCTGGAACAGTTTAAGATTGCGAAAGGCACATTATAAATGAAAATGAATTAGAAATGACTTAGTCCCACCCTCGTTGTCAGCTTCTCCTAGATCTACATTTTCCTTGATATTTGTCCCCTTTGATGTCTAATTTTCAAACCTCACTCGTCCTTATCTCCGTCTCCCCTTCCCCCCCCCCCCCCCCCCCCCCCCCACACCCCCCCCACCCCCCCCCCCCCCCCCCCCCCCCCCCCCCCCCCCACCATGTTTCCTGGTACCGACGGTTTAAGGTAGTGGGCTTCAGTTTAGTCAGCGACATCACTAGGGAAGCTACTTCAGCTGAGGGGGTAAGTTGTAAAGATGAACAAGGACTGGAGTATGGTCACCATGAAACAAGAACTGTGCAAGATCATGCTTTATTTATAGTCGTATATCTCTAGAGCTCTCTCCCATCACTTTGTTTATATATGTTTATCCAGCATCAGTATCTATTTTACACTGAGTCTGAAGAAGGGTCTTCACTGGAGAATGCCTCGTGTGAAGGTAAAGACATTCTAAGGACATATGTTGACAGACACAAAACGCTGGAGTAACTCAGCGGGACAGGCAGCATCTCTTGAGAGAATAGACAATTGACAACAGACAATAGGTGCAGGATTAGCCATTCGGCCCTTCGAGCTAGCACTGCCATCCAATGAGATCATGGCTGATCATCCCCAATCAGTACCCCGTTCCTGCCTTCTCCCCATATCCCCTGACTCCACTATCTTTAAGAGCCCTATCTAGCTCTCTCTTGAAAGCATCCAGAGAACCCGCCTCCACCGCCCTCTGAGGCAGAAAATTCCACAGACTCACCACTCTCTGTGAGAAAAAGTGTTTCCTCGGCTCCGTTCTAAATGGCTTGCCCCTTATTCTTAAACTGTGTGTGGCCCCTGGTTCTGGACTCCCCCAACATCGGGAACATGTTTCCTGCCTCTAACGTGTCCAAACCCTTAACAATCTTACATGTTTCAATAAAATGCCCTCTCATCCTTCTAGACTGGAGAAGGGTCTCGACCCGAAACGTCGCCCATTCCTTCTCTCAAGAGATGCTGCCTGTCCCGCTGAGTTACTCCAGCTTTTTGTGTCTATCTTTAGTTTAAACCAGCATCTGCAGTTCCTTCCTACACAGCCAAAGCCATGTTGACTGAACCTTTGTAGTCTATCTTTCATTCACTAGGGATGCATATTTCCAGCTGTTTGATATTTCTACTTCTGTGCAAAGAGATTTCCTAAACCCTTATCCTTGTCAGTAACATTTACTTAGGGCAATATATTTCTGGAGGGAAATGAGCCATCCATTCCCTATTCTACAGGGCTGTTTGCTCCCTGACTTCCATTCTACGCCAGTCTCAGCAATGCCATCCAGGGGCTTTTTTTGCAAGTCACTCTTGCCATGACTTTCTAAGCCGTTCCATGTTTGCAATGCTGTCTGCTGTCCCTGGGGGGGAAGCGATGCAGGCTTTTATAGAAAGTGTAAAATAGTGACCCTTCTTAGACAATAGACAATAGGTGCAGGATTAGGCCATTCGGCCCATCGAGCCAGCACCACCATTCAATGGCTGATCATCCCCAATCAGTACCCCGTTCCTGCCTTCTTAAAAAGCAAGAATGGAAATGTCCTCCAGGAAGAGAGGCAAAGATCTCAATGTCCTCTCTCTCTCTCTCTCCCCGCTCACTCGCTGGGTTATTTCAGGATGTGCCCCATGGAGTTGAGGTCATATACAGAGAGCGGCCTTGGTGGCAAATGTACAAAGTGGAAGATTTATTTGTGTTGCCACTGCACTGAACAGCAGAACCTGCAGTCGCCTAGCCCACCACATGATATTCAGCAGTTGAAACCTTTTAGCTTGTGTAGGAGTTTCGGATGTGGCACTGTTGTAGTGCAGCAAATGTCCAGACAATTTAAAAAACTGCAGATGCTGGAAAATCGAAGGTAGAGAAAAATGCTGAAGAAACTCAAGCGGATGAGGCAGCGTCTACGGAGCGAATGGAATAGGGTCTCGACCCGAAACGTCACCTATTCCTTCGCTCCATAGATGCTGCCTCACCCGCTGAGTTTCTCCAGCATTTTTGTCTAACTTCCATACAACTTTATCTATTGCATTTCTATATACTGCACCTACACAATTTTAGTTTTAGTTACAAGATGTAACATAGGAAGGTCATATCGAATGGTATAAGGTGCCTTGGTGAAGCTATTAGATAGACACAAAAAGCTGGAGTAACTCAGCAGGTCAGATAGCATATCTAAAGAAGAGGTATAGGTGACGTTTCAGGTCAAGACCCTTCCAGTCTGAAGAAGGGTCTCGACCCCGAAAAGTGACCTATTCCTTTTCTCTGGAGATGCTGTCTGACCCGCTGAGTTACTCCAGCTTTTTGTTTCTATCTTCGTTTTAAACCAATATGTGCAATTTCTTACTACACATGGTGAAGCCATGGTTTAGGGTACAATGTATATTTCAGATCACCGTGCCACAGGAAGGAGGTGTTAGCAGCAGAGATAGAAACATAGAAACATAGAAAATAGGTGCAGGAGTAGGCCATTCTGCCCTTCGAGCCTGCACCGCCATTCGATATGATCATGGCTGATCATCCAACTCAGTATCCCATCCCTGCCTTCTCTCCACACCCCCTGATCCCTTTAGCCACAAGGGCCACATCTAACTCCCCCTTAAATATAGCCAATGAACTGTGGCCTCAACTACCTTCTGTGGCAGAGAATTCCACAGATTCACCACTCTCTGTGTAAAAAATGATTTTCTCATCTCGGTCCTAAAAGACTTCCCTTTTATCCTTAAATGTGACCCCTAGTTCTGGACTTCCCCAACATCGGGAATAATCTTCCTGCATCTAGCCTGTCCAACCCCTTAAGAATTTTGTAAGTTCCTATAAGATCCCCCCCTCAATCTTCTAAATTCAAGCGTGTACAAGCCGAGTCTATCCAGTCTTTCTTCATATGAAAGTCCTGACATCCCCGGAATCAGTCTGGTGAACCTGCTTACATGGAAGTTATCAATGCTGGAGAATCACAGGTATGTGAGATTAAAAGGGCTGGTGTGTTAATTCTCCTCTTAGATGCTTCTGCTCCAGATGAAACAACTCCAGCCTTTTTACTCTCCCATAACTAAAACTCTCCAGCATGAAAATATGTCAGTAGAACTCAGCGGAGAGGCTCAAAACTCTCAACGAAGATTTCATATGTGGACAGAGGGTTAGTGAGGTCCTGAGTTCCAGCTACCAGCAAAACTACTCTCAGCAGCTAAATACGAGAGAGTGGTGATCACACAGACACTTGTAACATTAGGAGTCACAGTTTTTTAGACAATATCCTTGCTATCCCCCTCCTTCCCCTCCCCAGCTCCCCCACAAGCCTACTGTCTTCACCTCTTCCAGTCTTTCTCCCCACCCCCACCCCGACATCAGTCTGAAGAAGGGTCTCGACCCAAACGTCACCTATTCCTAGATGCAGCCTCACCCGCTGAGTTACTCCAACATTTTTGTCTACCTTCGATTTTTCCAGCACCTGCAGTTCCTTCTTAAACATCACATTTGGATGATAAACTGACCTGTTGCAGCCATCAAGGCCAATGACCAAGAGGTGGTAAACGCCATTTGTCCTGTTTTGACTAGCAGGGATTTGATGGGACGAATCGCCTTTGCCTGTACCCTGAGCTTTGATGTCCTCATAAAAGAATCAGCTCTAGGTGCTGTAGGGAAACACTCGCAAAGGCAAGAGGGTAGATGGGAGAGGATGTTCTCATGGGTTCAATGCTGGGGTGCCTTGCTCCACAGGAATAAAGTCTGGCGGAAAATGTTGGCTTAAGATGATTTTGACTGAGTTGACTTTTGATTGAGTTTAGATTTAGCTCTTGGGCCTAACGGAATCAAGGGATACGGGTGAAAAGCAGGAACGGGATACTGATTTTGGATGATCAGCCATGATAGAAACATAGAAACATAGAAATTAGGTGCAGGAGTAGGCCATTCGGCCCTTCGAGCCTGCACCGCCATTCAATATGATCATGGCTGATCATCCAACTCAGTATACCGTACCTGCCTTCTCTCCATACCCTCTGATCCCCTTAGCCACAAGGGCCACATCTAACTCCCTCTTAAATATAGCCAATGAACTGGCCTCGACTACCCTCTGTGGCAGGGAGTTCCAGAGATTCACCACTCTCTGTGTGAAAAAAGTTCTTCTCATCTCGGTTTTAAAGGATTTCCCCCTTATCCTTAAGCTGTGACCCCTTGTCCTGGACTTCCCCAACATCGGGAGCAATCTTCCTGCATCTAGCCTGTCCAACCCCTTAAGAATTTTGTAAGTTTCTATAAGATCCCCTCTCAATCTCCTAAATTCTGATCATATTGAATGGCTCGAAGGGCCGAATGGCCTACTCCTGACCTATTCTCTATGATTGTGTGCAAAGGGTTAACCTGGTCTCTGAACAGTTTCTGGAGAACTGCACCCCCTCCCCCGCCCCCTCCCTTCTCCCCTAACCTCAGTGCTAACCCGCATGGTAAATTTATCATGGGAATCTTATTTTAGTCCTGATATAAATAGTTTCAGTCTCCAACACCAAGCGAACTCTTATCTCTGGGCAAATGGTTAAAATTAGCAGGAACGGCTGTGCATTTTCCAAAAGTGAGATTCCCTGCTGGAAAGCCACGGTGTTCCACTCCTCAGTCACCACTTTTAGGATCGGCTTCAGCTAATTTGAGCCGGGGCTTTGAGGCACAAATCCTGCTTGAAGCTGGCAGGCAGAGCTTAATCACCTCTCAATCCAGGTCTGAAACCCCCCCCTCCCACCCGCCGTTTATGAGCAATGATAGAGGGAGCCACCATCCCTTTCCCAGCCTCATCACAGCTGCTAACCTGCCCTGTGCCATGGACACGGGTGAAAAGCAGGAATGGGGTACTGATATTGAATGGACTCGAAGGGCGCAATGGCCTACTCTGACATGGCGAAGTGCCATGGACATCTCTCTCTCTCTCTGTGTGTGTGTGGGGTTTCATAAGGACACAAGTGATAGGAGTAGAATTAGGCCATTCGGCCCATCAAGTCCACTCCGCCATTCATTCCATTCGGCCCATCAAGCCTACTAGATCAGCCATGATCACATTGAATGGCGGTGCTGGCTCGAAGGGCCAAATGGCCTACTCTGGCACCTATTGTCTATTGTCTACTCTGCCATTCAATCATGGCTGATCTATCTCTTCCTCCTAACCCCATTCCCCAGCCTTTTCCCCATAACCCCTGACACCCGTACTAATCAAGAATCTATCTATCTCTTCCTTAAATATATCCAATGACTTGGCCTCCACAGCCCACTGTGGCAATGAATTCCACAGGTTCACCACCCTTAATGTAGTGCAGAAACTTCAGATAGCTCGGTGAACAATGCACCTGGGGTGATGTCCCTTCCCTTATTCGAGGGGTGTCCCCCCCCCCCCGGGACTTTGCCCCCCCCCCCCCCTCATGTCCAGCAGAGGAAGGACCCTAGACTGTGGCCCTCCCCCACCGAGCATTGGCGTTGGCTGCACCGAGCTTCAGTGCGTCCCTCAGCACGTACTCCTGCAGTCTGCAGCGGGCCAGTCGGCAAAAACAATCCCCGACGGGCATCTCACTCTGCTGGGATGTCGGTCAGTTTCGGACTGACCAAAGAACATCTTCCAGCTTTTTGTGTCTATCTTCGGTTTAAACCAATATCTGTAGTTCCTTCATACACATAGCACTATGAGAGGGCAGTGGCTGAACCATAAGGGGAATGAAGACACTTGGTTTGAAGAACCCAAAACACTGATAATACCCAGAGTAGGCAAGCAGGGAATGAACTCACAGGGTTGTTCAAGGGCTTTAGATTTATACTCGACCGTTCTCCAGGCCCCCTCTACTCAGTCAGAAAGAAAAATTGGTTGACGTGTCCGCATTTAAAAAACAAAGTGAGTCACCAGGCCATTCACTGCAGCCGCAGATAGACACAAAACGCTGAAGTAACTCAGCGGGACAGGCAGCATCTCTGGAGTGAAGGAATGGGTGACGTTTCGGGTCGAGACCCTTCTTGACCGAGAGCCTGGGGAGAGGGAAGTAAGGAGATATGAAAATGGACAAAAAGCGGATGTAAGGAAGGACAAATCAAAGACAGAGAGAATGGTGCTGAACTTTTGTCGGAGAGAGGAGGAGAATTTCTACAAAGTAGACATACATACGTTGAGATATTACAGTGGAGCAGACCACTGTGTATTATATCCTGCATACAGTGGTGATACTGTATTTGAATTCAGGCAGCAGCTGTGGAGGAAACCAGCTTTCACCCTCTCACCACATTAGTCTGGAGAAGAGTCCTGACCCATTCACTTGTTCACCATCTCTCGACATCATCGTCTATATCTCTCGTTTCCCTCTCCCCTGACTCTGTCTGAAGAAGGGACTCGACCCGAAACATCACCTCTTCCTTTTCTCCATTAGATGCTGCCTGACCCGCAGAGCTTTCTGTGACTATCTTCAGTTTCTGAATCAGCATCTGTAGTTCCTTCCAGCCCAAAACAATGTTTGTCCATTCTCTGTACAGATGCTGCCTGACCCGCTGAGTTTCTCCAGCACTTTGACTCCACCTCCAAATTTCAGCATCTGCAGTTTGTGGTGTTTCCTTGCGTTTCGTAGCTTCCTTCATCATCTCAAAGGCAGGCGTTACTGCACTCAAACCCAGTCCACTTTGTGATTGTGTCATTTTTGCCATTTAACTCAAGTGCAAGTTCACATTTCTTGCCACATGCACCAATTAAGGTCCAGTGGAATATGATTTACCATGCACACACACAATCAGAAATACACAAGAGATACAACATGAACATCCACCACAGTGGAATCAACATTCTTCACTATTGTGGAAGGCAATAACATTCAGTCTTTCTCCTTTGTTCATCCGTGGTCAGGGCCATGAACCAACCCTACGTTAAGAAGCTGAAACGTTGCGTAATACAATGGACAATAGACAACAGGTGCAGGAGTAGAGGCCAATCGGCCCTTCGAGCCAGCACCGCCATTCAATGTGATCATGGCTGATCATCCCCAATCAGTACCCCGTTCCTGCCTTCTCCCCCATATCCCCTGACTCTGCTATTTTTAAGATGGCCTATCTAGCTCTCTCTTGAAATCATCCAGGGAATCGGCCTCCACCGCCCTCTGAGGGAGAGAATTCCACACTCACAACTCTCTGTGAGAAAAAGTGTTTCCTCATCTCCGTTCTAAATGGCCTACCCCTTATTCTTAAACTGTGTGGCCCCTGGTTCTGGACTCCTCCAACATCGGGAACATGTTTCCTGCCTCTAGCGTGTCCAGGCCCTATATGGTGCTGGCTCGAAGGGCCGAATGGCCTACTCCTGCACCTATTGTCTATTGTCTATTGTGCTTCTTACACATTGCACTCTGAGAGGACAGTATCTGAATCAGAAGAGAATCTTCTGATTCAGATACTTTGGGTTTAACACTAGGTATAAAGAACCCAAAATACTGCTAATACCCAGAGTAGGCAAGCAGGGAATGATCTCTGAGGGTTGTTCAAGGGCTTTTGATTTATACTCGACCGTTCTCCAGGCCCCCTCTACTCAGACAGAAAGAATAATTGGTTGATGTGTCTGCATTTAAAAAACAAAGTGAGTCACTGCAGCCTCAGATAGACACAAAATGCTGGAGTAACTCAGCGGGACAGGCGGCATTTCTGGAGTGAAGGAATGGGTGACGTTTCGGGTCGAGACCCTTATTCAGACTCCGACGTCTCGACCCGAAATGTCACCCATTCCTTCTCTCCAGAGATGCTGGCGGTCCTGCTGAGTTCATGCAGAATTTTGTGTCTATCTTGCAACAGTTCCTTCCGACACAGTCACTGTGGAATTCAGACCTCTAGAGACCTCAGGTTCGGCCCAAACCCTCCAGGTGAAACAACCAAGCGAAATCCGAGAATATTTATGTATTGTGGACACAAGAAGCCCGATTCAGCGCGGGGGCATGGAAAAAATGCCGTGGCGAGAGGAACATTTGTGTCTCGATGATAAAAATAGAAAAGGCTGCAAATGGATAGCGGAATCGTTAGATCTCCCTGAAACTTCCATCGGACCACCTAGGCAGCAATTTTCAGAGGGACTCTCCAGTATAGACCTCCACTTTAAACCTAATAATCTTCCTGTATTTTGGGGAACGGGCAGGGACATGTGGCATTCTCTGCCACAGAGTCACAGTTACATTTAGCTCTTAGGGCTAACGGAATCAAGGGATATGGGGAGAAAGCAGGAATGGGGCACTGATTCTGGATGATCAGCCGTGACCATATTGAATGGCGGTGCTGGCTTGAAGGGCCGAATGGCCTTATCCTGCACCTATTTTCTATGTTTCAAACTGGCGTGTTCATCAGTGATCGGAGCAGAATTAGGCCATTCGGCCCATCAAGTCTACTCAGCCCGGATCTCCTGCCTTCTCCTCATAACCCCTGAAACCCGTACTAATTGAATGAGACACAGAGGGAGAGGTCTGGCAGTGGTAGAATAACAGAGGAGAAGATGAGGCATGTGAATGGGGCGTAGATGGGGAAAGCTGTCAACTGTATGGTATGGAGGTCAAAAGGAGCTGAATTTGGATGAGAACTTGATAGGTTGGTGAATGGGTAGAGAAATAGAACAATTAGGCTCGCCAACTCCCAAATTAGGGACAAAAGGTCAAAATACGGGATAAATTCCCCACGGCAATTCGTTGACCGACTGGGCCGTGGCTGGGTGAATGATGAGTTGGCCCGGGGTGCTGGACTGCACACAAAGCCCAGCCGGCCAGCGGGCCAGCTGAGGAGTTTTGGCCCGGGCCGCGCGACATCGCGCGCAAAGTCCGGCGCCCCGTCCAACTCATGAACCGATGATCGGCCATGACAAGGAGGGGTGGTGGTGGTGGTGTCGGCGGTAAGCGAAGGTCCGAAGGTCGGACAGCTGGCCGGGCTGCCGACCGACCGACGGGGCCACGAGTGAAGAGCTGCTGCTTGCACCCATGGTGCTTGCACTACGTCGGGACGGGTGAGGCGGGGCCGGCGTTGCTCTCCAACCCGACAATCCTCCTCTGCCGAGTAGTAGCAGTTCAACACACAGGACAAGGGCGGTCCCGTACGGACAAACCAATTTAGCCCAACTATATACGGGATTGGTCCCGGCTAATACGGGACAGTTGGCAAACCCCCTAAAACCAAGAAAACAGATTATTCTCAACTAGTGAGAAAAAAATGGAAAATGACACAAAATGTTGGAGTTAACTCAGTGGGTCAGGCAGCACCTGGAGAACATGGCTAGGTGACTTTGGGTTGAAACCCTTCTTCAGACCTGTCTATCCATGTTGTCCAGTATGCTGCCTGATCCACTGAGTTACTCCAGCAATTTGGGTCTTTTTTTTGTAAAGCAGCATCTGCAGTTCCTTGTTTCTCGAGGGGGGAAAAAACCTATAGGGGCGGTACCTCAATAGTGTTGATAGGGATGTGAGGAGAATTATATTGGGATTGTTGTCAGATTAGTGTACGTTGGTACGAGGGTCAGCTCGGACTCAATGGGGCAAAGGACCTGTTTGTCTCGACTGCTTTATCTATGGGTGGCACGGTGGCGCAGCGGTAGAGTTGCTGCCTCACACCGCCGGAGACCCGGGTTCAATCCCGACTACGGGTGCTGTCTGTACGGAGTTTGCACGTTCTCCCTGTGAACGTGTGGGTTTCCTCTGAGATCTTTGGTTTCCTCCCACTCTCCAAAGACGTGCAGGTTTGTAGGTTGATTGACATGGTATACAGGTAGAATTAGTGTGTGTAGGATAGTGTTAGTGTGCGGGGATCGCTGGTCGGCACGGACCCGGTGGGCCGAAGGGCCTGTTCCACGCGCTGTATCTCTAAAGTTTTATTTTTATGATACTGCCTGTAAGGGAAATTCATTTCGTTGTCTCTAACTGAGACAATGACAATAAATTTGAATACAATACAATACAAACTAATAGACACCAAACGCTGGAGTAACTCAGCGGGACAGGCAGCATCTCTGCAGAGAAGAAAAGGGTGACGTTCCGGGTCGAGACCCTTCTTCAGACCGGGGGATACATAGATAGGGAAGTGCAAGGTGTGAAAACAGGACAAAGGCAATAGAGATCAAGGAACATGTAGATTAGATAATTGTTAGCTGGGAGAAGTTAACAACAAAGATAATGTTACCATTTAGGAAGGAACTGCAGATGCTGGTTTAAAGTGAATGTAGATCAAATGGACAATTGACAATAGGTGCAGGAGTAGGCCATTTGGCCCTTCGAGCTAGCACTGCCATTCAATGTGATCATGGCTGATGAATGAATAATTGGATAGGTTGATGAACAGGTACAGAAACAGACCAATAGAACAAAGCTGTGTAAGAAATAACTGCAGATGCTGGTTTAAACTGCAGATGCTGGTTTAAACTGCAGATGCTGTTGGCCTTTTGGCTATGATCCAGTGTAGTATCTGTGTAGTATGATCCAGTATAGTATCTGCCTATTTCCTTCGCTCCATAGATGCTGCTGCACCCGCTGAGTTTCCCCAGCAATTTTGTGTACCTTCGATATTCCAGCATCTGCAGTTCCCTTTTGAACACTAGTATCTGTTCTTATCAGTTTAATATTTGATACATCCCTTATCTATGTTTCTAAATCAAAGGTAGACACAAAATGCTGGGGTAACTCAGCGGGTGAGGCAACATCTCTGGAGAGAAGGAATGGGCAACGTTTCGGGTCGAGACTGATAGGACAGAGCTAATGTTACGATGGATAGTTGATGTCAAGGGTGTGTGGTTATTGCGGGTGAGGGTGGCGAGGTCGGGGTTCGGGTGCCCTTCAGGAATAGACCCAACCTGCGCTGGAAGCCAGGAGGTGATGAGGTGGTTGCGGGACGGAGAGAGACCAGGGCTGGGGCACGCGGTGTGATCCGCGCCCGATCGCTGGGCTCCGGGACAGTAAAAGCAAATTGATTTTATTTCTCCTTTTGCAAACTAAAAAGGGGGAGAATCAATCGTCTCCTAATTTTAATCAGCACGTCAGAGATCACGCCCGGAATACCGACCAACTGAGCAGGAGACACATCCGCGTTTACCAGCTGTACAGTCGCACCAGCGGAAAGCACGTCCAGATCCTCGGCAAGAGAATCAACGCAACCGCTGAAGATGGCAGCAAATATGGTGAGGAATGCCGATGTTAACACTGCCGCCTCTGCAGTTTTATGCCCCTGTCCCACATGCCCCTGTCCCACATGCCCCTGTCCCACATGCCCCTGTCCCACATGCCCCTGTCCCACATGCCCCTGTCCCACATGCCCTTGTCCCAATTATGCTCCTGTCCCAATTATGCCCCTGTCCCACATGCCCCTGTCCCACATGCCCTTGTCCCAATTATGCTCCTGTCCCAATTATGCCCCTGTCCCACATGCCCCTGTCCCACATGCCCTTGTCCCAATTATGCTCCTGTCCCAATTATGCCCCTGTCCCACATGCCCCTGTCCCACATGCCCTTGTCCCAATTATGCTCCTGTCCCAATTATGCCCCTGTCCCACATGCCCCTGTCCCAATTATACCCCTGTCCCACATAGATAGATAGATACATAGAAAATAGGTGCAGGAGTAGGCCATTCGGCCCTTCGAGCCTGCACCGCCATTCAATATGATCATGGCTGATCATCCAACTCAGTATCCCATCCCTGCCTTCTCTCCATACCCCAAGATCCCTTTAGCCACAAGGGCCTCATCTAACTCCCTCTTAAATATAGCCAATGAACTGTGGCTTCAACTACCTTCTGTGGCAGAGAATTCCACAGATTCACCATTATGCCCCTGTCCCACTTAGGAAACCCCACCCAAGGTTTCCACCCACCACGCCCCACCCAAGGTTTCCGTGCGGTTCCCGGAGGTTGCAGGTGGTTGCCGGAGGTTGCAGGTAGTGGAAGCAGGCAGGGAGACTGACAAAAACCTCCGGGAACCGCACGGAAACCTTGGGTGGGGCGCAAAGTCTCCAGCGGTTTCCGTTCAGGTTTCCTAAGTGGGACAGGGGTATTAGAGACACAGCGCGTGTATCCCAGTCCCAGTTCCTCTTGGTCTCATCACCATCACACACCCCTTGGGTATCAACACATATGGTCGCGCAAACCTGGCCTCACCACCCCCCCCCCCCCCCCCCCCCAGGCCCTTCAGCCCACCGGGTCCGCGCCGACCAGCGATCCCTGCACGCCGACACAAGCCAAGGACAATTTACACTTATACCAAGTATACAAATCTAAGCCAATTAAACCACAAGCCTGTAGTCTTTTGGAGTGTGGGAGGAGACCGAAGATCTCGGAGAAAACCCACGCAGGTCACGGGGGAGAACGTGCAAACTCCGTACAGACAGCGCCCGTAGTCGGGATCGAACCTGGGTCCCTGGCCCTGTAAGACAGCAGCTCTACCCGCTGCACCACCGTGCCACCTGACGTTCGGATGTCAAACATCTGATATTCAATGAGTTTATACCAAGAACATTCACATCCACACTTAATTATGGATGGGTCACTTTATGATTCTAAATTGACGCTTCCAATGTTGAGGGTTGCCTGCAGGACCTCGTGGGTAGGGCAGGGTAATTCAGCGAAGACCTTGCTCGTGAATTTGGATTTAATTCAATTTAATTTAGATGAGGCAAGCACCTGGCTGGGTACCCCTGGATCCCACAGGTCATGGTGGATGTGCAGTCTATTCCCCATTCCCCTCACCTTCGGTACCCCTCTCTGCTGCAATCTCCCTTCCCTACCAGTATATGTGCTTTCCTAATCAATGCTGCCAACTAGAAACATAGAAAATAGGTGCAGGAGTAGGCCATTCAGCCCTTCTAGCCTGCACCGCCATTCAATATGATCATGGCTGATCATCCAACTCAGTATCCTGTACCTGCCTTCTCTCCATACCCCCTGATCCCTTTAGCCACAAGGGCCACATCTAAATCCCTCTTAAATATAGCCAATAAACGGGCCTCAACTACCTTCTGTGGCAGAGAATTCCACAGATTCACCACTCTCTGTGTGTGAAAAAAAATGTTTTCCTCATCTCGGTCCTAAAAGATTTCCCCCTTATCCTTAAACTGTGTGACCCTGATCCTGAAACTATCCTGACCTCTCCTGAGCCGGCAACAAGTTTAATGGAAGATAGACACAAAAAGCTGGGGAGCAACTCAGCGGGACAGGCAGCATCTCTGGAGAGAAAGAATGGGCGGCCTTTCGGGTCAAGACCCTACTTCAGACTCGACCCGAAACGTCGCCCATTCCTTCTCTCCGTAGACGCTGCCTGAGTTGCCCCAGCTTTTTTCTGTGTCCCTCTTTGGTTTAAACCAGCGTCTGCAGTTCCCTTGCTGCGAGTTTATCTGGAACGTTCTATTCCTTGCAGCCAAACTACTGGTGGAGACGGACACGTTTGACAGTCGAGTGCGGATTCGGGGCGCGGAGACGGGACATTACATCTGCATGAACAGGAGAGGGAAGCTTGTAGGAAAGGTGAGTGTGAGCGGTGAAGCTGGGGTGTGATGATCATTAGCGTCTGGAAGTGGCAGAGGCCCAGCTCAAACCACAGTAGATATCACCCACCTCCCACCCAGCTCCCTGCAATACCAGCTCCAGTAGTCTGGAGATTGATGTAGCAATGGTAGACAAAAGTGCTGGAGAAACTCAGCGGGTGAGGCAGCATCTATGGAGCGAAGGAAATAGGCAGCGTTTCGGGCCGAAACCCGGAAGGGTTTCGGCCCGAAACGTTGCCTATTTCCTTCAGTCTGAAGAAGGGTTCTTCAGAAGAAAGGAAAAAGGAAGAGGAGGAGCCAGAGGGCTGAGGGAGAGCTGAGAAGGGGAGGAGACAGCAAGGGCTGCCGGAAATTGGAGAATTCAATGTTTACGCCGCTAGGGTGCAGACTGCCCAAGCGGAATATGAGGTGCTGCTCCTCCTCCAATTTCCAGTGTTGCTCACTCTGGCCGTGGAGGAGGCCCAGGACAGAGAGGTCGGATTCGGAATGGGAGGGGGAGTTGAAGTGCTGAGCCACCGGGAATCAGGTTGGTTAAAGCGGACCGAGCGGAGGTGTTCGGCGAAACGATCATGTAGCAACACTCGCTTCACTATAAATAAGGACTGAGATGAGGAAAATCTTCTTCACCCAGAGAGTTGTGGATCTGTGGAATTCTCTGCCACAGAAAGCAGTGGAGGCCGATTCACTGGATGTTTTCAAGGGAGTGTTAGATTTAGCTCTTAGGGCTAACGGAATCAAGGAATATGGGGAAAAAGCAGGAACTGGCAGCTGATTTTAGATGAGTTTCTCCAGCATTTTTTGTCCAGGTGCATGGATAGGATAGGACAGGTTAGGAGGGATATGGGCCAAATGCGGGCATGTGGAACAAGTGTAGCTGGGACATTGTTGGCCAGAGTGGGCAAGTTGGGCCGAAGGGCCTGTTTCCACTCTGTATCACTCTATCACTCTAGTCACTATGATATACTTTAGCTGTGAACATGAGTCAATTTTTGCAAAAAATAAAAAGTTTCACCCTAGTGGAGCAGATGTGTGACATTGGTGGGGAACTCAACAATGGTGATAATGATTAATTTAATTCTGGAGCCCGATGGAAAAACTAATAGCCCTGTCCCACTGTACAAGTTCATTCCAAGAGCTCTCCCGAGTTTAAAAAAAATCAAACTCGTGGTAAGCACGGAGAATGAACGTAGCGGGTACGTCGGAGCTCGGGGACGTCTCTTAGCGGCTCGTAACGCTAACGGCAGGTACTCGGGAAGACTCGCTAACGGCAGGTAAGCACGGGAAGACTCGTGAAGATTTTTCAACGTGGTGAAAAATGTCCATGAGAGCCCCGAGTACCGACGAGCGGCCATTACCCGTAAATCTCCGAGTTCGAATCAGGACAAACTCGGGGAGAGCTCTTGGAATGAACTCGTACCGTGGGACAGGGCGAACCAGCATTTCCGAGCATTGCCTAGGAGGGAATTGCAGATGCTGGTTTAAACCAAAGATAGACACAAAAAGCTGGAGTAACTCAACGGGTCAGACAACATATCTGGAGAGAAGGAATAGGTGATCTTGTGGGTCTGAAGAAGGATTCTCGACCCGAAATGTCACCTATTCCTTTTCTCCCGAGATGCTCTGACCTGCTGAGTTACTCCAGCATTTTGTGTCATTCCAAGCATTGCTGTTTGTGTTGCAATGTAGCTCATCCCAAGGATGTGGAATGCCTGCTGTTTACACTTCAGAATTTGGGAAAACGAGTTACAGGATATTGTGTAGCACGGAACTGCAGATGCTGGTTTAAACCCTAGACACAAAAATCTGGAGCCCTCTTAGAAATAGCGGAGTCAGGGGAGAAGGCAGGAACGGGGTACCGATTGGGGATGATCAGCCATGATCACATTGAATGGCGGTGCTGGCTCAAAGGGCCAAATAATAATAATAAATAATGGATGGGATTTATATAGCGCCTTTCTAATACTCAAGACGCTTTACATCGCATTATTCATTCACTCCTCAGTCACACTCGGTGGTGGTAAGCTACTTCTGCAGCCACAGCTGCCCTGGGGCAGACTGACGGAAGCGTGGCTGCCAATCTGCGCCTACGGCCCCTCCGACCACCACCAATCACTCACACACATTCACACACATTCACACACAGGCAAAGGTGGGTGAAGTGTCTTGCCCAAGGACACAACGACAGTATGCACTCCAAGCGGGATTCGAACCGGCTACCTTCTGGTTGCCAGCCGAACACTTAGCCCATTGTGCCATCTGTCAAATGGCCTACTCCTGCACCTATTGTCTATTGTCTATTGTCTATAACTCAATGGGATAGGCAGCATCTCTGGAGAGAAGGGATAGGTGACCAATTCGTGGTCAATAGACAACAGGCGCAGGAGTAGGCCATTCGGCCCTTCGAGCCAGCACCGCCATTCAATGTGAGCAATGTGGTCGAGGTTCCTCTCCATTTATTGACCGCCCTGTTTGATTATTTTTGCAGCTGGTCGGCAAGGGCAAGGACTGCATTTTCACGGAAATATTGCTGGAAAATAACTACACCGCGTTGAGGAACACCAAGTATGAAGGGTGGTACATGGCATTCACCAGGAAAGGCCAGCCCAGGAAAGCAACCAAGACCAGGCAGAACCAGAGAGAAGTCCACTTCATGAAAAGACTGTTCAAAGGGGAGCCTCTCTTCCCCAACCGCGACCGGCAAAGGCACTTTGAGTTTGTAAATTACCCCGTCACCAAAAGGTCTCGAAGGACACGACTTCCGAAGCGTCACCGGACCTAGACTCGGACTGGCAATATTTTTTAAATAAGATGTTTTATTTTTTTATACTTCATTTTAATAGGTAGGCAGCGGGGCAGGAGCAGGTTTGTAATAAAAAAAAATAAAAATCGAATTGAAAAAAATTTTTGTAAAAATAAACAGCTGTTCAATGCGTTCCAAGTTGTACATGTCAAAGTGCGCTGTTGTGTAAATTCATGCTTAGAATGTTTGCAAGATGCACCCCGATTATATAGAATCATAGACAATAGGTGCAGGAGTAGGCCATTTGGCCCTTCGAGCCTGCACCGCCATTCAATATGATCATGGCTGATCATCCAACTCAGTATCCCATCCCTGCCTTCTCTCCATACCCCCTGATCCCTTTAGCCACAAGGACCACATCTAACTCCCTCTTAAATATACCCAATGAACTGTGGCCTCAACTACCTTCTGTGGCAGAGAATTCCATATTTCCACGGTAGGCAAAAATGCTGGAGAAACTCAGCGGGTGAGGCAGCATCTATGGAGCGAAGGAATAGGCGACGTTTCGGGTCGAGACCCTTCTTCAGACTGCAGATGCTGGTTTAAACCGAAGATAGACACAAAAAGCTGGAGTAACTCAGCGGGGGACGGGCAACATCTCTGGACAGAAGGTATAGGTGGCGTTTTGGGTCGAGGCACTTTCCTTGGCTCCATAGATGCTGCCTCACCCGCTGAGTTTCTCCAGCTTTTTTGTCTACCTTTGATTTTTCGAGCATCTGCAGTTCTTTCTTAAACATGTATTTCCACAATCTCTCTGGCACGCTCACAGGATATCTCGGATGGGACCACAATCATTTAAATATTTCTGTATATAGTATGGTATACACTCTGTGTACTCATCAACGTACAACTGGTGAAAGGCTTGGATAGAGTGGATGTGGAGAGGAGGTTTCCACTAGTGGGAGAGTCTAGGACTAGAGGTCGCAGCCTAAGAATTAAAGGACGTTCCTTTAGGAAGGAGATGAGGAGGAATTTATTCAGTCAGAGGGCGGTGAATCTGTGGAATTCTTTGCCACAGAAGAATGTGGAGGCCAAGTCAAAGGATATTTTCAAGGTAGAGATAGATAGATTATTGATTAGTACGGGTGTCGGGGGTTATGGGGAGAAGGCAGGAGAATGGGGTTAGGAGGGAGAGATAGATCAGCCATGATTGAATGGTGGAGCAGGCTTGATGGGCCGAATGGGCTAATTTTGCTCCTATCACTTATGACCTTAGTGATTGCTAGCAATTCTAAAGGTGCTCAGAGGTGCATCACGTCCAAGGTACAACTGGCACTCTCGAGAAGTCCCAACATTCACTGTGACTTGGGCAGAAGTACGGCATTATCAGAGGTACATCTCCAGCCTAAATAAAACCAGCTGGTGCATAGAACCACAACCATGTATCTACAATCTCCTGCAAGTAATCCAAGTATCCTTTCCACACAAAGGGTGGTGGGTGTATGGAACAAGCTGCCAGAGGAGGTATGTCAGAAGGGAACTGCAGATGCTGGTTTAAACCCAAAGATAGACACAAAAAGCTGGAGTAATTCAGCGGGACAGGCAGCATTTCTGGAGAGAAGAAATGGGGTGATGTTGAAGGGACTCGACCCGAAACGTCACCCATTCCTTCTCTCCAGAGATGTTGCCTGTCCCGCTGAGTTACTCCAGCTTTTTGTGCCAGAGGAGGTAGTTGAGGCCGGTACTATCCAACGTTTAAGAAACAGTTAGACAGGTACATGGATAGGACAGGTTTGGAGGGATATGGGCCAAATGCGGGCAGGTGGGACTAGTGTAGATGGGGCATGTTGGCCGGTGTGGGCAAGTTGGGACGAAGGGCCTGTTGTTTCCACGCTGTATCACTCGAGACCACGATGTTGATTTGGAAATGCATCTAAGCCCTTCAACACTTACTTAGTTTTTATTACAGACTCAAGGTCCAGATAAAAGAGAAGCCATTACATAGGTAGACAAAAATGCTGGAGAAACTCAGCGGGTGAAGCAGCGTGAAGTGTTGGCTCACCCATAGAGTTTCTCCAGCATTTTTGTCTACCTTTGATTTTCCCAGCATCTGCAGTTCTTTCTTAGACATTACATGGAACAAACTGCATACAAAGGCACATTAAATTACATACAAAAGCACAGTAAATGACTTACAAAAGTACAATACATGGTTTAAGATCAAGAATAAAACAAATCTTGTGTCGTTCTTGCAACATCCCACCCTGCAACTCTGTGGGGGCATCTAATTCACATGGACTACAGAAGTTCAACAAGGTTGCAAAGTTTCCCGCAGTAATTTGACCCACCGCAGAACCCGAGCCAAAATAAGTAGGATGCACAGTTAAACATGGAAGGTGGACAAAAATGCTGGAGAAACTCAGCGGGTGAGGCAGCATCTATGGAGCGAAGGAATAGGTGACGTTTCGGGTCGAGACCCTTCTTCAGACCAAAGGTCCTATAGCGGAGCAAGATAGACCACTCCTGCTAAATGCAATGGGCTGACGTGTAGTACGCAACGGAGCGGAACGTGGGCCTTTTTTTCATCCATTTCCGTAACCGGACCCGACCCGACTCGCAGTGTAATCAACGTTGCGGGGGAACAGTGTTCAAAAGGGAACTGCAGATGCTGGAAGATCGAAGGTACACAAAATTGCTGGAGAAACTCAGCGGGTGCAGCAGCATCTATGGAGCGAAGGAAATAGGCGACGTTTCGGGTCGAAACCCCTCTTCAGACTGATGGGGGGTGGGGGGGGAGCCCGAGGGCGGGCGGATGGGAGGGTGGGAGGAGACAGCTAGAGGGTTAAGGAAGGGGAGGAGACAGCAAGGAATAGCAAAATTGGGAGAATTCAATGTTAATGCCATCCGGACGCAAGGTCCCCAGACGGAATATGAGGTGTTGTTCCTCCAATTTCCGCTGTTGCTCACTCTGGCAATGGAGGAGACCCAGGACAGAGAGGTCGGATTGGGAATGGGAGGGGGAGTTGAAGTGCTGAGCCACCGGGAGGTCAGGTTGGTTATTGCGGACTGAGCGGAGGTGTTCGGCGAAATGATCGGCCAACCTCCGCTTAGTCTCCCCGATGTAAATCAGCTGACATCTAGAGCAGCGGATGCAGTAGATGAGGTTGGAGGAGATACAGGTGAACCTTTGTCACACCTGGAACGACTGCTTGGGTCCTTGAATGGAGTCGAGGGGGGAGGTGAAGGGACAGGTGTTGCATTCCTCAACCCTCTAGCTGTCTCCTCCCACCCTCCCATCCGCCCGCCCTCGGGCTCCTCCTCCTCCCCTTTTCCTTCCTTCTCCCCCCCCACCCCCCATCAGTCTGAAGAAGGGTTTCGACCCGAAACGTCGCCTATTTCCTTTGCTCCATAGATGCTGCTGCACCCGCTGAGTTTCTCCAGCAATTTTGTGTACCTTGCGGGGGAACAGTTTGTGTTAATAAATTATAATTCTGAAAATGAGGAGAAGATTTTTACCAAAGAATTTTTATTTTTACGAGGATGTTTCCGTAACCGGCTCCCGTCTCCGCACTAGTATCTTTGCTCCGCTACGGGATCTTTGGTGCGGAGACGGAAGCCGGTGACGGAAATGGGGCCGAAAATTACCCACGAATCTGCCCATGACCGTACTAGGTCTTTTTCGTCGAGTGGACTATCTTGCTCCGCTGTAGGATCTTTGCTTCAGACTGAAGGGTTAAACACGGCGTATGTCTCTTTTGAAACTGTTAATAACATTCAAGTTGCCAAAGAAAAAGCAGGCTAATTAAACAAGTGAGTAAAAATGCAGTGGTAGACAAAAGTGCTGGAGAAACTCAGCGGGTGCAGCAGCATCTATGGAGCGAAGGAAATAGGCAACGTTTCGGGCCGAAACCCTTCTTCAGACTGATGCAGAGACACCTTGTATTGGTGAGGCAATGCTAAAGGGTAAATCCCACTGATGGATTGTGAATACATGGAATATAGAGTCTGCAAGTACAATGGGAACAAGTTCAATGGGAACAATCAAAGGGAGTTGAATACAGACCTAACCTGGAAGGAACTTGCACTCGTTAGTAGGGTGAGTGAGAGTGATAGCAGATCAGAAGACAAAAAGCTGGAGTAACTCAGCGGGTCAGACAGCATCTCTGGAGAGAAGGAATAGGTGACATTTCGGGTCGAGACCCTTCTTCAGACTAAAAATTTGGCTTCTTCAAAGAGCCAGCAGGGGCACAACGGGCCGAATGGCCTTCCTATTTGAGTCTATGATGGAGACCAACAAATGGCAGGCAAGCAGCCACATCAAGCTTTGAACTAACCGACTGACCCAATTAACATGAAAGCAGACTAATCTAACGGGAGTAGATTTAGAACGGGGACATATATTGTATTACAGTGTTAAAGCTCAGAGTGCAATCAATTATTCATCCAGGCAAATGTTCACACGTACACAAAATTGCTGGGGGAACTCAGCGGGTGCAGCAGCATCTATGGAGCGAAGGAAATAGGCGACGTTTCGGGCCGAAACCCTTCTTCAGACTGATAGGGGGTGGGAAAGAAAGAAGGACAAAGGGAGGAGGAGGAGGAGCCCGAGGGCGGGCGGATGGGAGGAGACAGCTAGAGGGTGAAGGAAGGGGAGGGGGGGAGGGGACAGCACGGGCTAGCCAAATTGGGAGAATTCAATGTTGATGCCAAGGGGACGCAAGGACCCCAGACGGAATATGAGGTGCTGTTCCTCCAATTTCCGCTGGTGCTCACTCTGGCAATGGAGGAGACCCAGGACAGAGAGGTCGGATTGGGAATGGGAGGGGGAGTTGAAGTGCTGAGCCACCGGGAGATCAGGTAGGTTATTGCGGACTGAGCGGAGGTGTTCGGCGAAACGGTCGCCCAACCTACGCTTGGTCTCACCGATGTAGATCAGCTGACATCTAGAGCAGCGGATGCAGTAGATGAGGTTGGAGGAGATACAGGTGAACCTTTGTCGCACCTGGAACGACTGCTTGGGACCTTGAATGGAGTCGAGGGGGGAGGTGAAGGGACAGGTGTTGCATTTCTTGTTCACACGTGGCTGACACAACAGGCCACATGTGTCTCAGTGCTTGTTCAGGACATTACAATGCACAGGATGCACTGTGGTGCTTAGAAACAGGAAAATAGGTGCAGGAGTAGGCCATTCGGCCCTTCGAGCCAGCACCGCCATTCAATATGTTCATGGCTGATCATCTAAAATCAGTACCCCGTTCCTGCTTTTTCCCCATATCCCTTGATTCCTTTAGCCCTAAAAGTTAAATCTAAAACTCTCGTGAAAACATCCAGCTGGTTAGAGCTGCAGCCTCGCAGTGCCAGAGACCAGTGTTCAATCCTGACCTAAGGTACTATCTATGTGGAGTTTGCACGTTCTCCCTGTGACCACACGGGTTTCCTCCCACATCCCAAAGATGTGCGATTTTGTAGGTTAATTGGCCATCTGTGAATTTCCCCCAATGTGTAAGGACTAGATGGGAAAGTGAGATAATGTAGACCTAGTGTGAATAGGAGGCTGATGGTCACCATGGACTCAGTGGGCCAAAGGGCCTCGTTACCATGCTGTACTTCCATAACTAAAAACCTTGTATTTACCCAATTATCTTGCTATTGAGGGAGTGCAGCGTAGGTTCACAAGGTTAATTTCCGGGATGACGGGACTGTCATATGATGAGAGAATGGAGCGGCTGGGCTTGTACACTCTGGAGTTTAGAAGGATGAGAGGGCATCTCATTGAAACATATAAGATTGTTAAGGGTTTGGACACGCTAGAGGCAGGAAACATGTTCCCGATGTTGGGGGAGTCCAGAACCAGGGGCCACAGTTTAACAATAAGGGGTAAGCCATTTAGAACGGAGACGAGGAAACACTTTTTCTCACAGAGTGGTGAGTCTGTGGAATTCTCTGCCTCAGAGGGAGGTGGAGGCCGGTTCTCTGGATACTTTCAAGAGAGAACTAGATAGGGCTCTTAAAGATAGCAGAGTCTGGGGAGAAGGCAGGAACGGGGTACTGATTGGGGATGATCAGCCATGATCACATTGAATGGCGGTGCTGGCTCGAAGGGCCAAATGCCTACTCCTGCACCTATTGCTTATTGTCTTTAATGAGTGATGTCTCAGGTCGAGAACTTTCTTCAGACCTATCTTTGTTTTATCTTCGGTGTCTATCTTCGGTTTAAACCAGCATCTGAAGTTCTGAAGAGTGAAGAAGGGTCTCGACCTGAAACGTCGCCCATTCCTTCTCTCCATAGATGCTGCCTGTCCCGCTGAGTTACTCCAGCATTTTGTGTCTTTATCTTCAGTTTAAACCAGCATCTGCAGTTCCTTCCTGTCCACTGTCAACCAATCTACCATAGGTAGTTGAATGTGACCCTTTGCCATTTATCGTAAACCTTTACATGTTCAAAAGTTAGTATTTAAATAGGAAATGTAAGTATATTTGAAAGATAAACTAATGTTACACGGGATGAAAATCAGATTAGCTGGAGAGGACCCATGAGCTTAATGCCATAAACCTCTGATTCCAAGCCTGCGAGCGGTGAATAGCACCCAAAGGCTCAATCGCACCCCCCAACAAAAACAAACTGCATTTTTATAGCGTGTTTAACACATTGAAGTGTCCCAATTACATACATACTGAGCCCTGCTGGTCACTATATGGCACCAAAGCCACCACTATAGCAGCATAAATCAGAAGGGAGGGAGATGGCCACCCTGTTTACTTTCCCTCTCCTGCATCTGTAACCCCGCTGAGCTGGGCCAGGCTGAATTCTTGCTCTCTGTTTCCTCAGCTGCTGTGGAGAGGGGGGGGGAGAGAGGCCGGCAATTGTGAACATGAAAAACTGGGGGGCAGCTGCAGCCATTGTCCCACAGCCCACCTCCTCCCCACCCCAGCTGCTTGTGTGTGAAGTCACCCCCGGGCTGGCACACCAACACCAGCTAGGGGGTGGATGGGGGGGTGGGGGGCAGGGGGTGCATCTAGTCAAATGCCAGATCTGCAAAATGCTCTCGTCTCAAGCAAATACATTTCTAGATGCTCTGGTACCAAATCTTTAAAATGTTTGTATATTGATTTGATTTGATTTTATAAATCATTCTACAGATTTATCTTTGGTTCTTTAGTATATATATATGAGTAGAATATATTTTACTTAAACACACACTCACATACACACACACACATATAAAATTATATATATATAGTCTGAAGAAGGGTTTCGGCCCAAAACGTTGCCTATTTCCTTCGCTCCATAGATGCTGCTGCACCCGCTGAGTTTCTCCAGCACTTTTGTCTACCTATATATATATATAAATAGGTAACACACATATATATATATAAACACACACTCACATACACACACACAAATAAAATTATATATATATATAAATAGGTAACATATATATATATATATATATATATATATATATATATATACACATACACACACACACACACACATATATATATATATATAATATATAGTCTGAAGAATGGTCTCGACCTGAAACGTCACCCATTCCTTCTCTCCAGAGATGCTGCCTGTCCCGCTGAGTTACTCCAGCACTTTGTTCCTATCTTATATATATATATCAGTTTAGTTTATTGTCACGTGTACCGAGGTACAGTGAAAAGCTTTTGTTGCGTGCTATCCAGTCAGTGGAAAGACAATACATGATTATTATCGAGCCATACACAGTGTACAGATACATGATAAGGGAATAATGTTTAGTGCAAGATAAAGCCAGCAAAGTCCGATCAAGGATAGTCCGAGGGTCACCAATGAGGTAGCTAGTAGTTCAGCACCGCTCTCTGGTTGTGGTAGGATGGTTCAGTTGCCTGATAACAGCTGGGAAGAAACTGTCCCTGAATCTGGAGGTGTGCGTTTTCACACTTCTATACCTTTTGCCTGATATTTCGGCTTGTACTCGCTAGAATTTAGAAGATTGAGGGGGGATCTTATAGAAACTTACAAAATTCTTAAGGGGTTGGACAGGCTAGATGCAGGAAGATTGTTCCCGATGTTGGGGAAGTCCAGAACAAGGGGTCACAGTTTAAGGATAAGGGGGAAGTCTTTTAGGACCGAGATGAGAATTTTTTTTTCACACAGAGAGTGGTGAATCTCTGGAATTCTCTGCCACAGAAAGTAGTTGAGGCCACAGTTCATTGGCTATATTTAAGAGGGAGTTAGATGTGGCTAAAGGGATCAGGGGGTATGGAGAGAAGGCAGGTACAGGATACTGAGTTGGATGATCAGCCATGGTCATATTGAATGGCAGTGCAGGCTCGAAGGGCCGAATGGCCTACTCCTGCACCTATTTTCTATGTTTCTATATATTTATTATATAGACAAGAGATGCAGAGGAACACATTGGGTCGATAAAGGGATGCACTAGAATGTATCAGACGCTGAGCAGGACAATATCAGGAGGATTCAACCAATATTTATTTAATCTCATGCCTTTCACCTTGCCTTTTCTCCCTAGTGTTATACATTTTCTTTCAAACATTTCTGCTCTTTCTGCTTCAAGCTTACTCTTGATTCAACTTCCATCGCAGCTTCAGGTCGGCATTATTAACTCTTACAACCTCTTTTAAGCTTGAAGTTGCTGTTTTACAAGCAGTGGAATCAGTGTATGAAGGAACTGCAGCCGTCGGTTTGAACCGAAGACAGAGACTAAATGCTGGAGTAACTCAGCGGGACAGGCAACATCCCGGAAGAGAAGGAATGGGTGGTGTTTTGGGTCGAGACCCTCTTTCTGTGACGTCACCCGTTCCTTCTCCCCAGAGATGCTGCCTGCCCCGCTGACTTACTCCAGCATTTTGTGTCTATCTATGGTGGAACCAAATGGCCTCTCTAGACCCGCTTGAATTCAGTAAAGGGCCTGTCGCACATGGCAATTTTTTCAGCTTCATATCAGTGTCGTCCAAAGATTTTGAACATATCAAAATCCAACGGGTCAATACTTCATCACGCCGAAAAAATCTCCAAGTGGAACAGGCCCTTAACTATCTCAACCAAGGACTTAGAAACATAGAAACAGCGATATCAGACTCTTCGCCTTCAATCATACAAACGTAGACAATAGGTGCAGGAGGAGGCCATTCGGCCCTTCGAGCCAGCACCGCCATTCATTGTGATCATGGCTGATCATCCCCTATCAATAACCCGTGCCTGCCTTCTCCCCATAACCCTTGACTCCACTAGCCCCAAGAGCTCTATCTAACTCTCTCTTAAATCCATCCAGTGATTTGGCCTCCACTGCCCTCTGTGTGGCAGGGAATTCCATAAATTCACAACTCTCTGGGAGAAAAAGTTTTTTTCTCTCCTCAGTCTTAAATGACCTCCCCTTTATTCTAAGACTGTGTGGCTCCTGGTTCTGGACTCGCCCAACATTGGGAACATTTTTCCTGCATCTAGCTTGTCCAGTCCATTTATAATTTTATATGTTTCCATAAGATATTCCGCTCATCCTTCTAAACTCCAGTGAATACAAGCCTAGTCGTTTCAATCTTTCCTCATATGACAGTTCTGCCATCCCAGGGATCAATCTCGTGAGCCTACGTATGTTGACAGAACCAAATCAAGCCCTTGAAGTAAAATGATTTCCTGCCCACCCTCATTGGAGGCGGAATCTTCTAGAACGTTTTTTGTTTCTTCGTCTGCAGTTGCCAATAACAAGGTTTAACAGCGGAACAGACCTGGCCATGTAATGGCAAACTCGATTTGGGCAGCTGAGGCCTACCTTGGGCTCCGTAAATAATTGAGCTTATTCAGCAAAGGAAACATTTATCCCGTCCCCAGTTCCGAAAAAAAAAAGAAACAATTTGCTTTTTAATCCCTGGAAATCCCCAATTTAATGGATCATGACACCTTTGGTTCAATTGAGGTGAGGGAGAATGCCGGGGCCTTCAAACGGTTCGGGCAAATGGCATTTTACACCTTGTCAGGGCCAAATGAGAAGCGGAGAGGCATAAAAGGGATGCAATTGTGTGAGGAGAATGGCCAGTCACCATTCATGGCCAGTCCTGATTGAATTTAGAGGTGTTACCTTTCCCACAGGTATCTGGCAGAGACCCCACACTGGGACCAGTACATTCACAGTAAACACAGGATTTCTAATTAACCTTCTGATTGTGAGAGCAATGATTACAACCTTTGCAGACACTTTCTTCATCCCCCCCCCCCACCCCACCCCACCTCCCTCCCCCCGCCCCCCCCCCCCCCCTCTCTGATCCCGACCCTCACACGAGGCGCTTTGATGTGTGAAAGCACAAAACCCTTGGCCAGTCTGCGGGGAACAATGTATCCAGGTACCGGTGAGGGCAACAATCAAAGCTGATTATGGGAGTGCACAGGGAACTATTAACCATTTGGGACCTGGGAGCTTTGAAGAAATCCTCTCACCCTTGAATAGAGGTGACCTTTACAGAAGAAAAAGAATTAAAAAAATCCAAGTAAATCCTGACAATTACGTTTGACTAGCGAGAGAGAGACTGGGGCGCAGTAAAGTGGGCTGGGGGGGGGGGGGGTGGGGACGGTGGGGGGGTGGCAGAAGCTTCAGTTTCAAACCAGTCTGAAGAAGGGTTTCGTCCCGAAACGTCGCCTATTTCCTTCGCTCCATAGATGCTGCTGCACCCGCTGAGTTTCCCCAGCAATTTTGTGTACCTAGGAATAAACTGAGATGGTCAAAAGTGCTGGAGAAATTCAGCGGGTGCAGCAGCATCTATGGAACGAAGGGAATAGGCAACGTTTCGGGCCGAAACCCTTCTTCAGACTGAATAAACTAAGGTGTTCAAGAAGGAACTGCAGATGCTGGAAAATCGAAGGTAGACAAAATTGCTGGAGAAACTCAGTGGGTGAGGCAGCAGAAATATTTCCTTCGCTCCATAGATGCTGCTGCACCCGCTGAGTTTCACCGTGAATAGACTAAGGGCGGCTTTCAGGGATATTTTCATTACAGTCACTGGTGTCTCACTCTGTGTAGCAAAGATCCTATACCATCCTTGCTATAGGATCTTTGCTGTGTAGAGCTCTGACATGGGTGTTACTGGGACATAACTCTCGACCCGAAACGTCACCCATTCCTTCTCTCCAGAGATGCTATGTTAGCTTTCATAGCAAAAGGATTTGAGTATAGGAGCAGGGAGGTTCTACTGCAGTTGTACAGGGTCTTGGTGAGACCACACCTGGAGTATTGCGTACAGTTTTGGTCTCCAAATCTGAGGAAGGACATTATAGCCATAGAGGGAGTGCAGAGAAGGTTCACCAGACTGATTCCTGGGATGTCAGGACTTTCGTATGAAGAAAGACTGGATAGACTTGGCTTATACTCGCTAGAATTTAGGAGATTGAGAGGGGATCTTGTAGAAACGTACAAAATTCTTATGGGGTTGGACAGGCTAGATGCAGGAAGATTGTTCCCGATGTTGGGGAAGTCCAGGACAAGGGGTCACAGCTTAAGGATAAGGGGGAAATCCTTTAGGACCGAGATGAGAAGAAACATTTTCACACAGAGAGTGGTGAATCTATGGAACTCTCTGCCACAGAGGGTAGTTGAGGCCACAGTTCATTGGCTATATTTAAGAGGGAGTTAGATGTGGCCCTTGTGGCTAAAGGGATCAGGGGGTATGGAGAGAAGGCAGGTATGGGATACTGAGTTGGATGATCAGCCATGAATGGCGGTGCAGGCTCGAAGGGCCGAATGGCCTACTCCTGCACCTATTTTCTATGTATCTATGTATCTATGCTGCCTGTCCCGCTGAGTTACTCCAGCGTTTTCCGGGCTATCTTGAAGTCTGAACTTCTTCCCTTTTCCTCGGTTTCTGGACTAATGCCAAACTGGGGTTAGGTGTGGGGTTAAGGCCCCATGGGGTTATGGGGGTGTGGGCCACTCACAAACAAAGCCACTCAGTCACTGCCAACACAAGATGCAGCTGGACTGAAATGAAGGGGTGACAATCCTACTCCGTGTTCTCTCTTTGCCAGTGAATGAATGGTTACGTGTTTAAGAAGGAACTGCAGATGCTGGAAAATCGAAGGTAGACAAAAGTGCTGGAGAAACTCAGCGGGTGCAGCAGCATCTATGGAGCGAAGGAAATAGGCAACGTTTCGGGGCCCGAAACCCTTCTTCAGAGTGTATTTCAGACACTGCAGATGCTGGTTTACACTGTAGATAGACACCAATAGCTGGAGTAACTCAGCGGGACGGTCAACATCTCTGGAGAGAAGGAATGGGTGGCGTTTCTCCAGTCTAAAGATGGGTCTCGACCTGAAACGTCACCCATTCCTTCTCTCCAGAGATGCTGCCTGTCCCGCTGAGTTACTCCAGCTTTGTGTGCCTCTCTAGGAGCACTCGTTGAATGGGCTGAATGGCCTCAGTCTTGTGGAATTGAGGCGTGGGGAACTGTGTCAGACTTCCCGTGGTCGCTGGGCTTGGATACGTTGGCTGGAGTTGGCGTGTGGGGAGAAGGTGGAATGAAGGAAATGACTGCTGAAGGATGTTAATTCCTTGGTGCACTTGTGGGTGCAGCAGCATCTATGGAGCGAAGGAAATAGGCAACGTTTCGGGCTGAAACCCGGAAGGGTTTCGGCCCGAAACGTTGCCTATTTCCTTCAGTCTGAAGAAGGGTTTCGGCCCGAAACGTTGCCTATTTCCTTCGCTCCATAGATGCACCCGCTGAGTTTCTCCAGCATTTTTGTCTACCACCAAATAAATACATTTCACATACAAGGAATTTGCCTTGGCGCTCCGCCCGCAAGTGACAACAAGACACACAGTGACACATAAAACATTAAGCATTAATAATAAAACATTATCGATTAAACATGTGAGGTTGCATTAAACATGCAATGCTGAGAGGTTCTGCCATTTGACAAGTCTGTGTGCTATTTAGGCATTACACTGTTCTGAAAATGTTGCCTAGTCCATGCCTGTACGGTGCAATTAATGCGACAATTGATTCCCGCAGCTCCAGGGGATGCCATCAAATAATGTTCAAATAATGAAATAAAAGGATTTGAGTATCGGAGCAGGGAGGTTCTACTGCAGTTGTACAGGGTCGTGGTGAGACCACACCTGGAGTATTGCGTACAGTTTTGGTCTCCTAATCTGAGGAAGGACTTATAGCCATAGAGGGAGTGCAGAGAAGGTTCACCAGACTGATTCCTGGGATGTCAGGACTTTCATACGAAGAAAGACTGGATAGACTCGGCTTGTACTCGCTAGAATTTAGAAGATTGAGGGGGGATCTTATAGAAACCCACAAAATTCTTAAGGGGTTGGACAGGCTAGATGCAGGAAGATTGTTCCCGATGTTGGGGAAGTCCAGAACAAGGGGGTCACAGTTTAAGGATAAAGGGGAAATCTTTTAGGACTGAGATGAGAAAAAAAAATTTTACACAGAGAGTGGTGAATCTCTGGAATTCTCTGCCACAGAATGTAGTTGAGGTCAGTTCTTTGGCTATATTTAAGAGGGAGTTAGATGTGGCCCTTGTGGCTAAAGGGATCAGGGGGTATGGAGAGAAGGCAGATACAGGATACTGAGTTGGATGATCAGCCATGATCATATTGAATGGCGGTGCAGGCTCGAAGGGCCGAATGGCCTCTACTCCTGCACCTATTTTCTATGTTTCTATGTTTCTAATGCCTGGACAGTCTGGAAAAGGCACAGATGATCAGGAAAGAAGGGTCTCGACCCGAAACGTTGCCCATTCCTTCTCTCCAGAGATGCAGCCTGTCCCGCTGAGTTACTCCAGCACTTTGTGTCTATCTTTGGTGTAAACCAGCATCTGCAGTTCCTTCCCACACAAGAATTCCAGGCTGTAATGTCTTAATAGTGTCTCCGAATGAGGTCAGAAACAACCTCGCCACCTTGTGGGTGGAAGCGGCGGTGCAGGAAGCCAACATTTCAGATGAGCCAGATGGAACGAGAGATGCTGGGATCTCAAGCAGACCACAAAGTGCTGGAGGAACTCAGCACGTCAGGCAGCATCTGTGGAGGGAGGTAGAAAGTCAACATTTTGGGCTGGCACAAATATTTCAGAATCACAGCATTCATTAAATGGACCCACAGTATCAGTACTGCCCGAACCAGCCATTCTCAGTAATAAGACACATATTGTAATATAATATTAGCAGTAAACAAAATAGCAAAGCAAATCTGGATATAAGGTTAAAATATTACAATAGACAATAGACAATAGGTGCAGGAGTAGGCCATTCGGCCCTTCGAGCCAGCACCGCCATTCAATGTGATCATGGCTGATCATCCCCAATCAGTACCCCGTTCCTGCCTTCCCCCCATATCCCCTGACTCAGCTATCTTTAAGAGCCCTATCTAGCTCTCTCTTGAAAGTATCCAGAGAACCTGCCTCCACCGCCCTCTGAGGCAGAGAATTCCACAGACTCACCACTCTTTGTGAGAAAAAGTGTTTCCTCGTCTCCGTTCTAAATGGCTTACCCCTTATTCTTAAACTGTGGCCCCTGGTTCTGGACTCCCCCAACATCGGGAACATGCTTCCTGCCTCTAGCGTGTCCAAACCCTTAACAATCTTATATGTTTCAATGAGATGCCCTCTCATCCTTCTAAACTCCAGAGTGTACAAGCCCAGCCGCTCCATTCTCTCAGCGTATGACAGTCCCGCCATCCCGGGAATTAACCTGGTGAACCTACGCTGGGCTCCCTCAATAGCAAGAATGTCCTTCCTCAAATTAGGGGACCAAAACTGCACACAATACTCCAGGTGTGGTCTCACTAGGGCCCTGTACAACTGCAGAAGGACCTCTTTGCTACTAAGAATGACTATTTAACTACTTGCGTTGTGGTTCGCTGTGTAAGTGCTCCATCTGGTGGTAGCAATATGCCCTGCAGGTTTAAAGGAATCTTGAGTTTGTGGCTATGTTTGGGCTACATGTGAGAAATTAACTTGCATATATTTATAATCTTCTGACAAATTGTCCTGCCTCCTGCCTCCCTCGTCTCAAAATGTCATGTTAGGCATTTGATGGAATCTTTTCCAGGCGCAGGAAATTTTTTCCCAATGTTGGGGGAGTCCAGAACCAGGGGTCACACAGTTTAAGAATAAGGGGTCGGCCATTTAGGACTGAGATGGGGAAAAATTTTTCACCCAGAGAACTGTGAATCTGTGGAATTCTCTGCCTCAGAAGGCAGTGGAGGGCAATTCACTGGATGTTTTCATGAGAGTTAGATATAACAGGGTTGCCAACTCTCACTTATTGAGCGTGAGAATCACGCATTTCATGAAATTCTCACGCTCTCACGCTGATCACAGAATTTTTCACGCTCAAAAAATATTTTTAAAATTAAAATTAAAAATAAACCCACGAATTCAAAATAAAGCAAAAGTTGTTTTAGAGGTGAATAAAAACCATGAAGGGAATATATAAGGTGAATGTATGGTCTTTTTCCCAGGATATGTGATTCAAGGCATTGGTTTAAAGTACGGCTGTCAACCTACTGGCCAGCGAAGGGTCCAATCCAGCCCGCGGGATGATTAGACTCTAAACTAAACGACACATTCCCGTACAGATTGGTGTGATAGGTACCCAGCACCAACCCCTGAAGCACCGCTCACACCTCCCACCCTCACCTCCAGCGGCTCTGTGTCCGTCGGCTGCTCTGTCCACACCCCATGGAGTTTTCACCCCGGCCCGGAACCAGGAGCGGTCAGTCCACGAATGTCCGCTCACTCCGGGTGTTGTCGCCGCTTCACTGACACACACACTGATACACACTCACAAACACACACACACTCACAAACACACACACCCTTACACACACCCTCACACACACCCTCACACACACTCACAAACACACACACACTCACAAACACACACACCCTCACACACACTCTATCACCACTCTCACAAACACACACACACACTGATACACACCCTCACACACACTGACACACACTCTCACACACACTGACACACACTCTCACACACACTGACACACCCTCACACACACACTAACACACCCTCACACACACCCTCACACACACTCTCACGCACACACTCACACACACTGATACACACCCTGACACACACTCTCACAAACACACACACACACTAACACACCCTCACACACACCCTCACACACACTGATACACACCCTCACACATACTGATACACACCCTCACACACACCCTCTCACACACTCTCTCACACACCCTCACACACACTCTCACAAACACACACACACTAACACACCCTCACACACACATTCACGCACACCCTCACACCCACACTCACTCACACACTCGCACACACTGATACACACCCTGACACACACTTACAAACACACACACACACTAACACACTCTCACAAACACTTACACACCTTCACACACACCCTCACTTCAATCAAAATTAGAGGCTAACTGTGTTCATTGTGTGAGTTTGATTGCTGGAAGCAGGCTAATATACATTTGGTGCAGTTGTGTAGCCTAGATTTACAATTTGTTTCGTTAGGTCTAAATTTGTGTCTGCTAATGTTCCATTTCAAATGGTTTATTAATGGAACGTGTGCGTTGGCGTGTGCACAACTGATCCGGCCACGCATGAAGTCGCATTTAGCCCAATCCGGCCCGTGACCTAAAATGAGTTTGACACCCCTGGTTTTGAACTGAGAGGAACGATTTAATAGGAACCTGCGGGACACCATTTTCACGCAGAGGGTGGTGGGTATGTGGAACGAGCTGCCAGGGGAAGTAGGCAGGTAAAATAACAGCATTTAAAATACATTTGGACAGGTACATACATGGACAGGAAAGGTTTAAAGGGATATGGGCCAAATGTGGATAAATGGGAATAGTTTAGATGGGGCATCTTGATCTGCATGGACAAGTTGGTATGAAGGGCCTGTTCCCATGCTGTAAGACTATGACCCATTGTAGAAAGGGCGCAATTGCTCTGGAGAGGATCCAAGGGCGATTTATGAAGATGTTGGCAGGGCTGGAATTTTTTTTTCACTTTGAAGAAAGATTTGATAACTGGGATTGTATTCTCTGCAGCAACGGAGGTGAAGAAAATACTTAGTTGAGGTGAATAATATTATGAGAATAGGACCTGTTCTGCTTAACAAAGAGTGTAGGAAGGAACTGCAGATGCTGGTTTAAACTGAAGATAGACACAAAAATCTGGACTAACTCAGCGGGACAGGCAGCATCTCTGGAGAGAAAGAATGGGTGACGTTTCGGATCGAGACCTTCAGACTGAAGAGGTTGAAAACCAGCCATAAAACACGATGACTGGACATGTGTGTTATCCAACTAAGGGCAGAAATCAGAATCATGTGTTCATCTTTATTGACGTGACACCACTGACCCAGATTTGATCCTGACTACAGGTGCTGTCTGTACAGTATTTGTACATTCTCCCTATGGAACTACATGGGTTTTCACCGGATATTCCATTTTCTCCCACATCCGAGAGAAGTGCAGGTTTGTAGGTTAATTGGCTTCTGTAAATTGTCCCTGGTGTGTCAGATAGAACTGGTGCAAGGTAGATTTCTGGTCAGTGTGAACATGGTGGGCCGAAGGGCCTGTTTCCATATATATATATATATGTTTTACATATATATTTTAATTTAATTGAACCATAAATGGTTAAATATGTGGCATTATTTTTGTCTTGTTTCTATAGTCAAAGGGTAAGGTTGATTAATTTATTTGTGCAGAACAGTGATGGAAGTCTGACTCCTCTTCCCTTGTTTATATGTATAACAGCATGAATTATAATCTGATTTCCATTCAAGAATATACTAAGGTCATTCATGTGCTGCACCTGTTGATCAGAGCCTGGCTCTACTGTGGAATGTAATCTAGCCTAACCTTATTCATAGCTAATCCAATTTGAAGCATAAATGTTGCATTCAAGTGTAAATTAAAAGACTCGCTACGGTATGCCTCAGATTGCACAATTTTAAGATGAAAAATGCAAAAGCTCCCTACAGTGGGAGGGGGGACACCTTATACTGTGTGGGAGGAACTGCAGATGCTGGTTTAAACCCAAGGTAGACACAAAATGCTGGAGTAACTCAGCGGGACAGGCAGCATCTCTGGTGGGAAGGAACGGGTGTCAGACTGAAGAAGGGTCTCGACAAGAAACGTCGCCCATTCCTTCTATCCAGAGATGCTGCCGGTCCTGCTGAGTTACTCAGCACTCTGTGTCTACTTGGCTGAGATGAATATTTATGTTAAAAGCAGCTGAGCCCATCAGGGGAATAAGGGAGCAGGATGTAATTAGCTAATTGAATAAAGTGGAATGTAGTCTGTGCAGAACTTTCTCATTTAGATCAGATACATGCGGAGCAGATAAGAGGCCATCTTGTAGAAATCAACGTGCTTGCATACGTTCTCCAGGTCAGTACAGTTTATTATCGTGTGTCCCAGATAGGACAATGAAATTCTTGCTTGCTGCAGCACAATAGAATATTGTAGGCATCAATATACACAGATAAAATGCAATAGGCTGTTACCGTTCAGAGTCTGTTTGATGGTGAGTTTAATAGATTCAGATTCAGATTCAATTTTAATTGTCATTGTCAGTGTACAGTACAGAGACAACGAAATGCATTTAGCATCTCCCTGGAAGAGCGACATAGCAAATGATTTGAATAAATAATAATAAGTGTCCGGGGGGGGGGGGGTGATTGGCAGTCACCGAGGTACGTTGTTGAGTAGAGTGACAGCCGCCGGGAAGAAGCTGTTCCTGGACCTGCTGGTTCGGCAACGGAGAGACCTGTAGCACCTCCCGGATGGTAGGAGGGTAAACAGTCCATGGTTGGGGTGAGAGCAGTCCTTGGCGATGCTGAGCGCCCTCCGCAGACAACGCTTGCTTTGGACGATGACGCTTGTCAGGGTTGACCCGATACGGATGCTGTTTAATTGGCGTAGCACCGGCCACGTCAATGTCATGCTGCAGCACAGACGTCTGAGAAGGCACATCCGAGAACAGTGACACATTTGACTTCACCAAAGCAAGCAGGTCACCCCGCTGACTTCCAGTCAAATGAGACAACCGCAAGGGAAGCGTCTCCAAAGCCTCAGTTACTCAGCTTTCCCTGCGTCACTGCCACAGACAACCGTGCCTCCCCCACATCACCACCCGTGTCAGGGGGCAGCACCACTGCAGCCAAAACAGGCTTAGACGAAACCGAAGGACATAGCTCCGACCCATCAACCTCCACAGGCTCCTGCTCATGGTACTGCTTCATCATGTTGACATGACAGAGCTGAGCCTTGCGCCTCCGATCAGGGGTACCAATAACGTAATCCCTCTCACCAACCTTCTTAACCACCTGATAGGGACCGCTATACCGAGCCTGCAGACTGGAACCAGGAATAGGCAACAACACCAGGACCTTGTTACAATACAATACAATTCAATTCAATTCAATTTATTGTCATTTGGACCCCGTGAGGTCCAAACGAAATGCCGTTTCTGCAGCCATACATTACAACAAATAGACCCAAGACACAACATATTTTACACAAACATCCATCACATCGCTGTGATGGAAGGCCAAAAAATCTTCTCTCTCCACTGCACTCTCCCCCCCCGATGTCAGAGTCAAAGTCAAAGCCCCCGGCGGGCGATGGCGAATTGTCCCGTGGCCATTAAACCACGCCGGGTAATGCAAGTTCGCGCACCGGGTCTTGATGTTAGAGCCCCCGGCGCGCGCTCACAGCCCGCAGCCATTCCAAGCCGCGCGGGGCGATGCTGTAAGGTCCCGCTCCAGGAGCTCTTCAACCCCGCAACTCGGGCGGGAGAAGTCGCCGTTGCGGAAGCCCCGAAAAGCGGTCTCCCTCCAGGGACCCGCGGGCTCCCGGTGCCGTCCGCCAAACCCGCAGTTGCAGCCACCGAATCTCCGGGGGTCGGGTCGCAGCAGCGTCCACCACAGCTCCACCCGCTCTGGACTCGGCCAGCTCCGCGACGGTGAGGTGAGTGTCGGCACTGGAGTCCCCGGTCTTCATGTTGGAGGCCGCTCCTCGTTGCAGCCCCAACGACAACGGAGACCCGACAAAGAAAAGGTCGGGTCTCCCGTGCAGGGAGAGATTTAAAAGTTACCCCCAACCCCCCCATACCACCCCCACCCCCCCACACACATACCCCAACAAAAAATAACAAAAACTACATTAAAACATAGACATAAAATAATAAAAACGCAGACGGACGTAAAATTCGACAAACCGAACAACGAAAAAAACTTAGTGAGAGACTTAACAATTGCAGGGGCAGTAATTCTACGCAAAGGGACCACCTCCGGAAAGCGGGTAGTCGCACACATAATTGTTAATAAAAACTTGTTGCCCACCCTTGTCCGAGGTAGAGGGCCCACACAATCAACTAGAATCCGCTCAAACGGCTCACCGACCACAGGGATTGGATATAAAGGCGCAGGAACAATCGATTGGTTCGGCTTTCCTGCCACCTGGCAAATGTGACAACACCTGCAGTGCTGTTTCACGTCCTTTTTCAACCCTGGCCAAAAAAAATTCCGTAAGATGCGGTCATACGTTTTATTGACCCCCAAATGTCCACCCAGAGGACCATCATGAGCCAAACAGAGTATCTCGTCCCTATACCGACGAGGCATCACAATCTGATCAACCACGCTCCAATCATCCTGCCCAGATATATCCAAGGGAGACCACTTTCGCATCAGTAAGCCATCCCTTAGAAAATACCCCTTTGCTGTGGAATCCATATCCCCCTCAGGCACTGCGCAGTCGAACAGATCAGATAAACCTGGATCACTCTTTTGCTACTCAACCAGCCGGTCACGTGACAGTGACACCGGCACATTTCCAGACACTATCCCATCTTGAGATGGAGAAACACCCTTCACAACACAGGATCTATCATCCTGATCCCCAAAAATGCTCTCACTCAGGTCCACCACATCCTCAAACTTCGCCTGGCTCTTAGCCATAGCCCTCGTGACAGCACAAGCTGCGAAGACCTTTGGATGCTGCATAGCCAATCTATCAGGACTCTGCATCATCGGAACAGCCTGTAATCGATGAACAGCATTCTTACGTAAGTGTCTCTGTTGTCGAGGTGGGAGAGGGCGGAGTGAAGTGCCGTTGAGATGGCATCCTCCGTACTCCTGTTCTTGCGGTAGGCAAACTGATAGGGATCCAGTGTGGGGGGTAGGCAGCTTTTGAGGTGTGCCAGGACCAGCCTCTCGATGGCTGTGGGGAAGAACCTGTTCCTGAACCTGGATGTACCAGATTTAAGGCTCCTGTACCTTCTGCCCGATGGTAGCAGAGAGATGAGTGTGTGGCCAGGATGGTGTGGGTCCTTGATGATGCTGGCAGCCTTTTTGAGGCAGCGACTGCGATCGATCCCTTCGATGGTAGGGAGGTCAGAGCTGATGATGGACTGGGTCACAACTTTCTGCATCCTTTTCCGCTCCTGGGCGCTCAAGTTGCCGAACCAAGCCACGATGCAACCAGTCAGCATGCTCTCTACTGTGCACCTGTAGAAGTTCGAGAGAGTCCTCTTTGACATACCGACTCTCCGTAATCTTCTCAGGAAGTAGAGGCGCTGATGTGCTTTCTTTAAGATTGCATCAGTGTTCTGGGACCAGGAAAGATCTTCGGAAATGTGCACGCCCAGGAATTTGAAGTTCTTGACCCTTTCCGCCATCGTTCCGTTGATATAAACGGGATTGTGGGTCCCAATCCTACCCCTTCCAAAGTCCACAATCAGTTCCTTGGTTTTGCTGGTGTTGAGAGCCAGGTTATTGTGCTGGCCCCATTTGGTCAGTCGGTCGATCTCACTTCTATACTCTGACTCGTCCCCATCAGTGATACGTCCCACAACAGTGGTGTCGTCAGCGAACTTGATGATGGAGTTCGCACTATGTCCGGCTACACAGTCATGAGTATAGAGTGAGTACAGCAGGGGACTGAGCACGCAGCCTTGAGGTGCTCCCATGCTGATTGTTATCGAGGCTGACACATTTCCACCAATACGGACAGACTGTGGATGAGGAAGTCGAGGATCCAATGGCTGATCGTCCCCAATCAATAACCTGTGCCTGCCTTCTCCCCATATCCCTTGACTCCACTCGCCCCTAGAGCTCTATCTAACTCTCTCTTAAATCCATCCAGTGATTTGACCTCCACTGCCCTCTGTGGCAGGGAATTCCACAAATTCGCAACTCTCTGGGTGAAAAAGTTTTTTTCTCACCTCAGTCTTAAATGGCCTCCCCTTTATTCTAAGACTGTGGCCCCTGGTTCTGGACTCGCCCAACATTGGGAACATGTTTCCTACATCGGAAAAATCATTTATCATATCTTTCATTCATTTGTTCTGTATCTCTGTACATCACCATCTATATCTCTCGTTTACCTCTCCCCAGACTCAGTCTGAGGAAGAGTCTCGACCCGAAACGTCACCTATTCCTTTTTTGCCAGAGATGCTGCCTGTCCCGCTGAGTTACTCCAGCATTTTGTGTCTATCTTTGGATCTAAGCTTGCGGAAGAGACTCGGGTAAACTTAGACTTAGTCACTGGGAAAGCTGAGAAGTTGGAACTACATTTGAAGAGTAGAAATAAGAATCCCCCACTGTGTACATTCCATCTGTTATCTAATAAGCAATAATGTGCTGCTCATTTTGTATTTCAATCTTTTATGGAAAATTATTTATGCTATCGTTCCATTAGGCACTGACTTGTACCAGCCTACTTCCTCTCTCTCTAAAATGTACACTCTTTGTACAAATGGCATTAGTATGTAAACTAATTCCACTAATGTTACATTCAGCAAAAATCACAAAATCAATTAGTGGGCAGCAGTTCTTACTCAGATGAACAATGAAATTCTTACTTGATGTTACTTATGAGTTGAGAGGGCAGAGATATTAGACAATAGACAATAGACAATAGGTGCAGGAGGAGTAGGCCATTCGGCCCTTCGAGCCAGCACCGCCATTCAATGTGATCATGGCTGATCATCCCCAATCAGTACCCCGTTCCTGCCTTCTCCACATATCCCCTGACTCCGCTATCTTTAAGAGCCCTATCTAGCTCTCTCTTGAAAGTATCCAGAGAACCTGCTTCCACCGCCCTCTGAGGCAGAGAATTCCACAGACTCGACACTCTCAGTGAGAAAAAGTGTTTCCTCGTCTCCGTTCTAAATGGCTTACCCCTTATTCTCAAACTGTGGCCCCTGGTTCTGGACTCCCCCAACATCGGGAACATGTTTCCTGCCTCTAGCGTGTCCAAACCCTTAACAATCATATATGTTTCAATAAGATCCCCTCTCATCCTTCTAAACTCCAGAGTGTACAAGCCCAGCTGCTCTACTCCCTCAATAGCACTGCCTCAATAGCAAGAATGTCCTTCCTCAAATTAGGGGACCAAAACGTATATATGTGCGGGTGCGTGTGTGTGTGTGTGTGTGTGTGTGTGTGTGTGTGCGTGTGTGTGTGTGTACATATGTGTGTGTGTGTGTGTGTACATATATGTGTGTGTACATATGTGTGTGTGTGTACATATATATGTGTGTGTGTGCGTACATATGTGTGTGTGTGTACATATATGTGTGTGTATGTGTGTACATATATGTGTGTGTGTGTGTACATATATATGTGTGTATGTGTGTGTGTGTGTGTGTGTGTGTGTATATATGTGTGTGTGTACATATATGTGTGTGTGTGTGTACGTGTGTGTGTGTGTGTGTCTGTGTGTGTGTGTGTGTGTGTGTGTGTGTGTGTGTGTGTGTGTGTGTGTGTGTGTGTGTGTGTGTGTGTGTACATATGTGTGTGTGTGTGTGTGTGTGTGTGTGTGTGTGTGTGTGTGTGTGTGTGTGTGTGTGTGTGTGTGTGTGTGTGTGTGGGTGTGTGTGTGTGTGTGTGTGTGTGTGTGTGTGTGTGTGTGATACACACACACACACACACAAAATAAACAATAATAGTGCAAAAAGACAAAGCCAATGCCCTCGAGTCTATTGTAGTTCAGAGCTTATTTGGAGGTTGTAGTGTTTAATAGCCTAATGGCTGAGGGGAAGCGGCTGTTCCTGAACCTGGACGTTGCAGATTTCAGGCTCCTGTACCTTCTTCCCGATGGCAGGGGTGGTGGGGGTCTCTGATGATGCCTGCTGCCTTTTTGACACAGTCTGTGGGAAATTCAAACTGCTGATTGGCAGCGCTGACTGAAGAACATTCACTTCACACAGCTGTAACATTATACAGGGCTGGGTCCATCCCTCCTTCACCAGAACATTGCTCTCTCTCTTCTACTTCTTCTTCTTGTAGGATTCCGGCAGTGTAGACGCTGCTAAGCGTATTACTGCCCTCCACGGGTCAAAGTTCGAACTAAATTCTTACATACAGTCCTGTAACTTGCAGGAATTGAAGAACAGCCCTGGATATCAGTTGATGTTTCTCACTGTGTCCAAACAAAGATGAAACAGAAAAAGCCTCAACTCCAAGTCGTCTAAGAAGTCAGGTTGACTATATGCGGCGGCATGGCATTGCTGAACCTAGTTGTAGCCCGTGGAGTTCTCCGTGTCTACTGGCGACGAAGGCTAATGGGGAGGACAGGTTTTGCACGGACTATCGGAAATTAAATAGTGTAACTAAGCCGGATTGCTATCCTCTTCCACGGATGGAGGATTGCGTGGATCGTGTGGGAAGTGCATCTTTTGTGTCTAAGTTGGACTTGTTAAAAGGCTATTGGCAAGTCCCTTTGACTAGGCGGGCGAGGGAGATCTCTGCGTTCGTTACGCCTGATGACTTTCTTCAGTACACGGTAATGGCATTTGGGATGCGCAATGCGCCGGCAACCTTCCAACGGTTGGTGAACATTGTATTGTCTGGTTTGTCCTTCTGTGAGGCATACCTTGATGATTTGGTTGTGTGCTCCAGGTCGTGGTTCGAACACATCGGTCATCTGAAGGAGGTATTTCATCGTCTAGCGGAGGCAAACCTAACGATCAATCTGGGGAAGTGTGAGTTTGGCCAGGCCACGGTAACGTATCTGGGTAAGGTAGTGGGCCGGGGTCAGGTTCGCACTCTCAAGGAAAAGGTGGGGCATATTGTCGCATTTCCTGCTCCAACCTCTAGGACTGAACTCCGTAGGTATCTGGTTATGGTTGGGTACTATAGAGGATTCTGTCCAAACTTCTCTGCGGTGGCTGCCCCTTTGACGGATTTGCTGAGTCCGAAGGTAGCTTTTGTGTGGTCCGCAGAGTGTCAACAAGCCTTTGATCATACCAAAAGTCTTCTGGTGCGCGCACCTGTGCTTGCGGCACCTGATTTTGAGCGTCCATTTAAGCTGGCAGTAGATGCTAGTGATCGTGGGGTTGGTGGAGTTCTTCTACAGGATGATTCAGATGGGGTGGAGCATCCAGTTTCGTACTTCTCTAAGAAGTTTAATCGTCATCAGAAGTGGTACTCCACCATTGAGAAAGAAACCCTTGCTGTTGTAATGTCTCTGACTCATTTCGAGGTTTATGTTGGCTCCTCGAATGTCCCTGTCATCGTACTCACGGATCATAATCCTTTGGTATTCTTGCAGAATATGCGGAATAAGAACAGGCGGTTAATGAGCTGGAGTTTGCAGCTGCAAGATTACAACTTGGAGATCAGGCATATCCGTGGCAAGGATAATGTATTGGCTGATGCATTGTCGCGCCAGTGATGTCTGTGCTACTGAATAGTTGCTGAAATTTGGTGGTGTTTTTTAGTTCATTTTCAGAAACTTATTCAGTATCTTTGGGTGGGGGTGTTAGGCGCTTCCCCCTCCTGGTGAATGCTATGTACTTACCTTTCTCTGTTTCTCTCCCGAGTACAGGCCTCGTGGCTGTGAGTCTGGAATCAAGGGGTTAAAGGCTCCTGTACCCGATTGGCCAAGCTGCGTCAGGTGACGGTGACTCATCTGAAGCATAAATACCAGAGCTTCCCAGGATTCTCTCTCTTCTTCGTAGACCCTGACTGATGAGCCGACTGCTGGTGTGAGCTGAGGAAAGCCTGGCCACATGGCATAGAACTTTGTGTACTTTCACCATTCCTTGTTAACAGATATTGAATTGGGACGGATAAGGGCTGACCTTAGAGTTTTCGTGTATTTTGTTTCAGGGTTATATCTCTTTAGGCAGGTTTTAGAGTCTCCGGTTCTACGGCCCATTATGTGGCTGGCTGGAGCATTGTTAAATTGTTTGTCAGTTCATCCATATCCCTGACTGGGTTGTTTAAAATCAGGTTTGGGTTTTGTGTTCCAAGGAATAATTAAAACTGTTTTTGAACTTGAACCTGGTTTTTGACTTGTGTTACGCGGCTCTGAAGTACTTGCATTCGGGAGTCGTAACAGTAAGGATGCTCTCGATGGTGCAGCGGTAGAAGTTCACCAGGATCTGAGGAGACAGATGGACCTTCTTCAGTCTCCTCAGGAAGAAGAGACGCTGGTGAGCCTTCTTGATCAGAGTTGAGGTATTGTGGGTCCAAGAGAGGTCATCGGAGATGTTGACTCCCAGGAACCTGAAGCTAGAAACACGTTCCACCTCCGTCCCGTTAATGTGGATGGGGGTGTGCGTGCCGCCCCTGGACTTCCTGAAGTCTACAATGAGCTCCTTGGTCTTCTTGGAGTTAAGGGCCAGGTTGTTGTCAGCGCACCACGCTGCTAAGTGCTGGACCTCCTCCCTGTAGGCCGACTCATCGTTGTATCATCTGCATACTTGATGATGGTGTTAGTACCATGTACAGGTGTGCAGTCATAGGTGAAGAGGGAGTAGAGGAGGGGGCTCAGCACACAGCCCTGTGGAACGCCGGTGTTCAGGGTGAGGGTTGAAGAGGTGTGCTTGTCTAACCTAACAGACTGGGGTCTGTTGGTTAGAAAGTCCAGTATCCAGTTGCAGAGGGAGGGGTCGATGCCCAGGTTACCGAGTTTGGTGATCAGTTTTGATGGTATAATGATGTTGAATGCTGAGCTGTAATCGATGAACAGCATTCTTACGTAAGTGTCTCTGTTGTCGAGGTGGGAGAGGGCGGAGTGAAGTGCCGTTGAGATGGCATCCTCCGTACTCCTGTTCTTGCGGTAGGCAAACTGATAGGGATCCAGTGTGGGGGGTAGGCAGCTTTTGAGGTGTGCCAGGACCAGCCTCTCAATGGCTGTGGGGAAGAACCTGTTCCTGAACCTGGATGTACCAGATTTCAGGCTCCTGTACCTTCTGCCCGATGGTAGCAGAGAGATGAGTGTGTGGCCAGGATGGTGTGGGTCCTTGATGATGCTGGCAGCCTTTTTGAGGCAGCGACTGCGATCGATCCCTTCGATGGTAGGGAGGTCAGAGCTGATGATGGACTGGGTCACAACTTTCTGCATCTTTTTCCGCTCCTGGGCGCTCAAGTTGCCGAACCAAGCCACGATGCAACCAGTCAGCATGCTCTCTACTGTGCACCTGTAGAAGTTCGAGAGAGTCCTCTTTGACATACCGACTCTCCGTAATCTTCTCAGGAAGTAGAGGCGCTGATGTGCTTTCTTTAAGATTGCATCAGTGTGCTGGGACCAGGAAAGATCTTCGGAAATGTGCACGCCCAGGAATTTGAAGTTCTTGACCCTTTCCACCATCGTTCCGTTGATATAAACTGGACTGTGGGTCCCAATCCTACCCCTTCCAAAGTCCACAATCAGTTCCTTGGTTTTGCTGGTGTTGAGAGCCAGGTTATTGTGCTGGCCCCATTTGGTCAGTCGGTCGATCTCTCTTCTATACTCTGACTCGTCCCCATCAGTGATACGTCCCACAACAGTGGTGTCGTCAGCGAACTTGATGATGGAGTTCGCACTATGTCCGGCTACACAGTCATGAGTATAGAGTGAGTACAGCAGGGGGCTGAGCACGCAGCCTTGAGGTGCTCCCGTGCTGATTGTTATCGAGGATGACACATTTCCACAATACGGACAGACTGGATGAGGAAGTCGAGGATCCAATGGCTGATCGTTTCCAATCAATAACCCGTGCCTGCCTTCTCCCCATATCCCTTGACTGCACTAGCCCCTAGAGCTCTATCTAACTCTCTCTTAAATCCATCCAGTGACTTGGCCTCCACTGCCCTCTGTGACAGGGAATTCCACAAATTCACAACTCTCTGGGTGAAAAAGTTTTTTTCTCACCTCAGTCTTAAATGGCCTCCCCTTTATTCTAAGACTGTGTGGCCCCCAGTTCTGGACTCGCCCAACATTGGGAACATGTTTCCTGCATCGGAAAAATCATTTATCATATCTTTCATTCATTTGTTCTGTATCTCTGTACATCACCATCTATATCTCTCGTTTCCCTCTCCCCAGACTCAGTCTGAGGAAGAGTCTCGACCCGAAACGTCACCTATTCCTTTTTTCCAGAGATGCTGCCTGTCCCGCTGAGTTACTCCAGCATTTTGTGTCTCTCTTTGGATCTAAGCTTGTGGAAGAGACTCAGGTAAACTTAGACTTAGTCACTGGGAAAGCTGAGAAGTTGGAACTACATTTGAAGAGTAGAAATAAGAATCCCCCACTGTGTACATTCCATCTGTTATCTAATAAGCAAGAATGTGCTGCTCATTTTGTATTTCAATCTTTTATGGAAAATTATTTATGCTATCGTTCCATTAGGCACTGACTTGTACCAGCCTAGTTCCTCCCTCTCTAAAATGTACACTCTTTGTACAAATGGCATTAGTATGTAAACTAATTCCACTAATGTAACATGTTGCAAAAATCACAAAATCAATTAGTGGGCAGCAGTTCTTACTCAGATGAACAATGAAATTCTTACTTGATGTTACTTATGAGTTGAGAGGGCAGAGATATTAGACAATAGACAATAGACAATAGACAATAGGTGCAGGAGGAGTAGGCCATTCGGCCCCTCGAGCCAGCACCGCCATTCAATGTGATCATGGCTGATCATCCCCAATCAGTACCCCGTTCCTGCTTTCTCCCCATATCCCCTGACTCCGCTATCTTTAAGAGCCCTATCTAGCTCTCTCTTGAAAGCATCCAGAGAACCTGCCTCCACCACCCTCTGAGGCAGAGAATTCCACAGACTCGACACTCTCAGTAAGAAAAAGTGTTTCCTCGTCTCCGTTCTAAATGGCTTACCCCTTATTCTTAAACTGTGGCCCCTGGTTCTGGACTCCCCCAACATCGGGAACATGTTTCCTGCCTCTAGCGTGTCCAAACCTTTAACAATCTTATATGTTTCAATAAGACATCCTCTCATCCTTCTAAACTCCAGAGTGTACAAGCCCAGCTGCTCTACTCCCTCAATAGCACTGCCTCAATAGCAAGAATGTCCTTCCTCAAATTAGGGGACCAAAACGTATATATGTGCGGGTGCGTGTGTGTGTGTGTGTGTGTGTGTGTGTGTGTGTGTGTGTGTGTGTACATATGTGTGTGTGTGTGTGTGTGTGTGTGTGTACATATATGTGTGTGTATGTGTGTGTGTGTACATATATGTGTGTGTATGTGTGTGTGTACATATGTGTGTGTGTGTGTGTGTGTACATATATGTGTGTGTACATATGTGTGTGTGTGTACATATATATGTGTGTGTGTGTGTGCGTACATATGTGTGTGTGTGTACATATATGTGTGTGTATGTGTGTACATATATGTGTGTGTGTGTACATGTGTATGTGTGTGTGTGTGTGTGTGTGTACATATGTGTGTGTGTGTGTGTGTACATATATGTGTGTGTGTGTGTGTGTGTGTGTGTGTGTGTGTGTGTGTGTGTGTGTGTGTGTGTGTGTGTGTGTGTGTGTGTGTGTGTGTGTCATACACACACACACACACACAAAATAAACAATAATAGTGCAAAAAGACAAACCCAATGCCCTCGAGTCTATTGTAGTTCAGAGCTTATTTGGAGGTTGTAGTGTTTAATAGCCTAATGGCTGAGGGGAAGTGGCTGTTCCTGAACCTGGATGTTACAGATTTCAGGCTCCTGTACCTTCTTCCCGATGGCAGGGGTGAGATGAGTATGTGGCCAGGGTGGTGGGGGTCTCTGATGATGCCGGCTGCCTTTTTGACACAGTCTGTGGGAAATTCAAACTCTGCTGATTGGCAGCGCTGACTGAAGAACATTCACTTCACACAGCTGTAACATTATACAGGGCTGGGTCCATCCCTCCTTCACCAGAACATTGCTCTCTCTCTTCTACTTCTTCTTCTTGTAGGATTCCGGCAGTGTAGACGCTGCTAAGCGTATTACTGCCCTCCACAGGTCAAAGTTTGAACTAAATTCTTACATACAGTCCTGTAACTTGCAGGAATTGAAGAACAGCCCTGGATATCAGTTGATGTTTCTCACTGTGTCCAAACAAAGATGAAACAGAAAAAGCCTCAACTCTAAGTCCTGTCAGTCTAACAAACAATACTTTTCTTTCTACCCTGTACTTTTTACATTCTAGGAAAACATGCTTAACTGTCTCATTACTCCCACATTCACACAAGCCAGAAACATGTTTCCCTACAATGCACAAATAGTAATTTAACCCAGTGTCCCAACCTCAATCTACACAGTTTAACTGAGTCCCTACAGGACAGAGATGTACAGAAACATATTTTCCTAACTTCAGATTGTATAGAAAAGTAGTGTCTACCCCTGACTTCCATTTCCCATCCTCTCTGCCATTCTTTTGTTAAGCCCTCTTTAATTATTTCTCTCAGTTCCACTCTCCCCAATAATACATGGATATCTATTTCTCTTCTTAAACTCTCCTTTGCTATGAGGTCCACCTGTTCATTCCCCCTCACCCCAGCATGCCCGGGAACCCAGCAAAAAGTGATGTTACACGCAAACCCAATTCTAGAAAACACACTCAAGATTTCATTTAGAATGTCAGGACGAGCTTTAGATTTCCCTACTCTTAAAGTTTCAAGAGCAGCTGCAGAATCAGAACAGATAATGACTTCTCTAAAACTGGCTTCCTCAATCCACCATAAAGCCCATTGAATTGCCATTAATTCAGTCGTGAGAACAGAGCTTCCATCAGAAATGCGCCGGCCAATCTTCAACCCAAGCTGCTCCACATACACTCCAAACCCAGCTCTCCCACTAACTGGATCTTTAGATCCATCTGTAAAAACAATCAAAGTGCTCTCACTGATTGAATTAAGATATTCCACTATTCTTGGAGTCACCTCGCGCTTATCTTTTTCCTGAAGAAAAGTAAGCTCAATAAACAGTTCAGGAAGAACCCAATAGGGCACAGGTAGCCTTATTGTATGCTCTATAATACCCCCTTGTTCCAAACCCAGCTTCCTAGCCCACTGATTTATAATGACAAAAAATGTGTTATATTTGTTACCATCATCAACCTCTTGCAACAAACACCTTGCTGGGAAGGTATCATTACACCCACAAAGTTTAGCCCAGTAATGTAACCCTAGCTTAATGCGCCTTAACCATAAGGGCATTTCTCCCATTTCAACAATCAGGGCAGGGACTGGGGAAGTCCTGAAGGCTCCACAGCAAAGCCTCAAAGCCTTTACCTGCAACACATCTAGCCTAGCCAGAACAGTTTTAGACGCAGACCCATACACAAAACACCCATAGTCAAGAGAAGATCTGATCATGGCCTGATAAATTAGCAGCATTGTCTCCCTGTTGGCCCCCCACTCACACCCAACCAGACTTCTCATAACATTCAGAACTTTTTCACACTTCAACACAATTTTACCTACATGCACAGCCCAAGTCATACGCTCTTCAAACCAAACACCCAAAAACTTAAAAACCTTTACCTTCTCCAACAGAGACCCATACATATACAGCCCTAACTTAGGTAACTTTCTTTTAAAACCAAATACCATATATTTAGTCTTAGAGGCAGAGATTTTAAAGCCCCATGTGTTCCACCATTCCTCTACAGACACTAACACTCTTTGAATCTGTTTTAAAACAAACCCTACATTACAACCTCTTTTCCAGATGGCCCCGTCATCTGCAAACAAAGACAGACCAAATCCTCTCTCTAATTTACAAAATATGTTGTTTATCATGATATTAAATAAAACTGGACTGATAACACTTCCCTGCGGGGTTCCATTCTCTATTTCTAGTCTCTGAGCTGACACTACCAACCATTACTTGTATTGTTCTATTCAATAAAAAATCCTTAATCCAGTTGAACATTCGTCCCGACTCCCAAGTCAAAAATTTTAATCATTAATCCCTCCTTCCGCAAATAATCATATGCCTTCTCAATATCAAGGAATACACTCACTACTGTTTCCTTGCTTCTAAATGCCCTTTTAATATCCTGATCCAAAACTGATACAGACTCCATTGTAGACCTTCCATTCCTAAAGCCATTCTGTACATCAACAAATAGTCCTCTGGTTTCTAAAAATAAACTAGTCTGTTGGTTACCATCCTCTCCATAATTTTACAGAGCACTGCTGTGAGCGCTATAGGGCGATATGAACTAGGGTCAGATGCCTCTTTGCCCGGTTTTAAAATAGGGACCACGACTGCATGTTTCCATTCCTTTGGTAAATAACCCTCTGCCCACACAGTATTAAACAAAGCTAAGATTTCATCAAGTACAATATCATCCAGATGTTTAAATAACTCATATGACAACCTATCTCTCCCCGGGGTGGTATTTGCCCCAGACATAATTGCATCCTTCAACTCTTTTATGGTAAAATACAGATTAAAGGTATTATCATTTACTAAACTCCTCTCCAGCTTCCACTGATTAACTGCCATCAGCTCAGTTCACTTTCTACACCCATGCTCTCTGATCTATGCACTGCTTGAAAACTGTCAACACACATGTCTGCTTTTTCCTTATTGGAGACTGCTACCACCTCACCCTTCTGCAACACTGGTAACAAACTTCTTTTGTATACTCCTGACATTCTACGCACAGCTGACCACAAATGCCTTACTGGAGTTTCCGGGACTAGCGTACCACAAAACTTCCTCCAACTATCCCTCTTTGCATCCTTTACAACTCGTCTTGCTACTGCCCTTAGCCGCTTGTACTCCATTGCATTGACCAAAATTGGATACTTTCTTAATTTTCGATAGGCTATATTCCTATTCCTTACAGCTTCAGCACATTCTTTATTCCACCAAGGAACAGACATACGGGACCTAGGTTCCTGCTTCACAGGAATAGTACAACAAGCTGCCTCATGAATCATGAGACTATTGGAAGTATTCCAACTATCTACAGAACCCTCACTATTAACCTCTCCAACTAAACTTTGAATTACTCTCTCTCTCTGTTCGATGCACACAAATAAAGCATCGAGTGGCCAAGAGCCAAGAGTCAAGAGTGTTTTATTGTCCTGTGCCCTAGATAGAACAATGGTATTCTTACTTGCAACAGCACAACACAATATGTACAAATGAAAAGCAAGCAAGAATGCCATTGTCCTATCTGGGACATATGACAATAAACTCTCTTGACTTGATAATACACTGTAAACGATATGATAAACGAGAGAGAAAAAAAAAAGTTCAGTGTGTATGTATACACTCACACACATAGATACACACACACAATGGTTCTCACCATTGGCCGACCTCGCCGCCTGTCATTCTCACGGCTGCTTAAATAGCGTGGAGGACGGGCGCGCCTGTTTAATTACAGGAGCTCCCGGCTGGACAGGACAGGACAGGTTGACGGTGGCTCTGGCTCTGGGCTGTCGGCAGGTAACCTGGGGTGGACACTGGGGTGGTCAGGGCGCAGAGGTACAGGCGGGGAGGGAGGGGGAGAGAGAAGGGGGGAGAGGGGAGGGAGAGAGGAGGAGGGAGAGAGGAGGGGGAGAGAAAAGGGGGGAGAGAGGGCGGAGAGGAGAGAGGGGAGGGGAGAGAGAAGGGGGGAAGGAGGAGGGGGAGAGAGGAGGGGAGAGGAGAGAGGGGGGGGAGAGAAGAAGGGGGGGGAGGGAGGAGGGGGGAAGAGAGGAGAGAAGAGGGGGAGAGGGAGAGAAGAGGGGGAAGAGGGGGGAGAGAGGGAGTGGAGGGGGGGGGAGAGGGAGAGAAGAGGGGGGAGAGGGAGAGAAGAGGGGGGAGAGGGGGGGGAGAGGGAGGGGGGAGAGGGAGGGAGGGGGAGAGAGGGAGGGGGAGAGAGGGAGGGAGAGAGAGGGAGGGGGAGAGGGGGAGAGAGGGAGAGAGGGGGGGAGGGAGAGAGAGGGGGGGGGAGGGGGAGAGAGAAAGCTGTCGACACCCTCCATCGCTTCCCTGTGATCTATTCCGAGGCAGCGACAGGATGCTGTTGACATCTATGATGGGCTACACTGGGTTTGGCCGGGCAGGGTGTGGAGGTGCCGGGCTCTGGGTGGGGACCAGTGTGGTCGGGTTACACTGACACACAGGTTCTAACAGGGGCCACTGTCTCTTGACCAGGCGAGGCTGACCACCCGCTTGGACAGCTTCCACCCCAGCGGCATATTGAATATTGAAGATAAACACAAAATGTTGGAGTAACTCAGCGGGACAGGCAGCATCTCTGGAGAGAAGGAATGGGTGACGTTTTCGGGTCGAGATCCTTCTCCAGACTTCCCTAACTTCAAGTTCCCCTCTCTCTCCATCCCTTCCCCATCCTAGTTCTCCCAGTCTGTCTGTCATCCTGATTACATTTTATCCTTGTATGCCTCGTTGTCAGCTTCCCCCAGCTCACAATGATCTATTCGACATTTCCCTTCACATGCATCCCCTTTGATGTTTTTTTTTCACACCTTAAACCTTATCTCTGTGTCTCCCTCTCCCCCGAGTCTGGAGAAGGGTCTCGGCCTGAAACGTCACCCATTCCTCCTCTCCAGAGATGCTGCCTGTCCCGCTGAGTTACTCCAACATTTTCTGCCTATAGCTCTTTGAAGCTGAAGACAGGGTTGTGTGTAGGCAGTGGGGCGCTGGCTGTGGGCAGCTGAGGCTCTCGTACAATGTTACAAGTGGAGCTTTTTGCAAAGAGAGGGTGGGAGAGGTGTGGGTGGGGAGGGGGCGGTGTGGGTGGGGAGGGGGAGGGGTGTGTGTGGGGGGAGGGGGTGTGTGGGTGGGGAGGTGTGGGAGGTGGTGTGGGTGGGAGGAAGGGGGTGTGTGGGTGGGTGGGGGGAGGGGGGTGTGAGAGGGGAAGGGGAGGTGTGTATGGGAGTGGGAGGGGGGGTGAAGGAGACGGGGGGGATTCTAGAAGAGGTGGGGGGGTTTGTGGGAGGAGGTTTGTGGGAGGGGGGTGTGGGAGGAGGGGAGGGGGGTGTGGGAGATGGGGAGGGGGGTGTGGAGATGGGGAGGGGGGTGTGGGAGATGGGGAGGGGGGTGTGGGAGGAGGGGAGGGGGGTGTGGGAGGAGGGGAGGGGAGGTGTGTGTGGGACGGGGGGGGTTCTGGGAGAGGCGGGGGGGAGGGGGCTGTGGGAGATGGGAGGGTGTGGGAGAGGGGGAGGGGAGGTGTGTGTGGGAGGGGGAGGGGGGGGGTTTGGAAGGCAGAGTGGTAGTCCTGCTGCTGCTGCTTGTTTACCACACATCTGCCAACAGCTGGACCATCTCGTGCCGGTAGCGCTGGCATGGGGCATGGGCACTGGTTGCAAAAGGGTTATTGAGATTTTTACGCGGGCAAGTTTGGCGAGGTGACCCGTGTCCAAGTCGTCGAGCTGCCACGTGAAGAGTGACCAGGTTGGTCCACACCTGGTGGTGTCAGGAATCCACTCTGGGATAGTATTGGAAATTCTTCTTCAGACTGAAGGAAATAGGCAACGTTTCGGGCCGAAACCCGGAAGGGTTTCGTCCCGAAACGTTGCCTATTTCCTTCGCTCCATAGATGCTGCTGCACCCGCTGAGTTTCTCCAGCATTTTTGTCTACCTTCGATTTTCCAGCATCTGCAGTTCCTTCTTAAACACTGAAATACCAGGCTTGTTGGTACAATTTCTTCCTGGGCCGATGCATGTCCATGGAAAAGCCCCCACATGTTTTGCTCATCAAAATAAAATGGGACGATGGAAATTTTTTTTTAAATACGCCACTTGAAATATTAATGACAGGATATCAAAAGTGGCGCTGAATAATTTATCGAACTGCAAGCTGCTACTAATTACAAACCTGGCACATGGTCTTATGATAGAGGCAAAAAGCTGGAGTAACTCAGCGGATCAGACAGCATTCATCTCTGGTGAAAAGGAATAGGTGATATCTTGGATCAGATGGGTCTCGACCAGAAACGTCACCTATTCCTTCTCTCCAGAGATGCTGTCTGACCCGATGCGTTACTCCAGCTTTTTGTGTGCGTCTTCGGTTTAAAGCAGCTACTGCAGTTCCTTCCTACACTCGGTCGTATGAGGCCGTGACTCTGGGTGGAAGATCTCGGATAATGTTACGACTTGTTCGCGGGTAAAGCTATTTGCAGCCTCCATCGCGCTAGCCACCGCGCCCCATCCCAGTCCTCCAAGTCTCCTATTCCTGTTGCCTAGCTACAGGAGCAGGAGCAGGAGGAGGAGGAGGAGGAGGGGTGTTGCTAGGCAACCTCGCCGATAGTTCACCACGTCTGCCTCGGTAGAAATTGTTGATCCACAGAAGCGATGTAGGTGAGATTTTCACAACTAATCCTGTAATATATTGTGAATCCGCCAGGCTCTCACCATGATGACGAGCTGTTTAGAGAATTATTTAGAGTCAGAAATGCTAATGGTGCAAATTCAGAATTGAACATTCTGAACCAGAATGAAACGCATAAGATTATTAAGGGTTTGGACACGCTAGAGGCAGGAAACGTGTTCCCGATGTTGGGGGAGTCCAGAACCAGGGGCCACACAGTTTAAGAATTACGGGTAAGCCATTTAGAACGGAGACGAGGAACCACTTTTTCTCACAGAGAGTGGCGAGTCTGTGGAATTCTCTGCCTCAGAGGGCGGTGGAGGCATGTTCTCTGGATACATTCAAGAGAGAGCTAGATAGGGCTCTTAAAAATAGCGGAGTCAGGGGATATGGGGAGAAGGCAGGAACGGGGTACTGATTGGGGATGATCAGCCATGATCACATTGAATGGCTGTGCTGGCTCGAAGGGCCAAATGGCCTACTCCTGCACATATTGTCTATTGTCTATTGTCTAACATTGGCGAATAGTGAAAGACCTGGATAGAGTGGATGTGGAGAGAATGTTTCCACTAGTGGGAGAGTCTAGGACCAGAGGTCACGGACTCAGAATTAAAGGACGTTCCTTTGGGAAGGAGATGCGGAGGAATTTCTTTGGTCTGAGGGTGGTGAATCTGTGGAATTCTTTGCCATAGAACAGGGGTGTCAAACTCGTGGCCCGCGGGCCAGATACTTCCCACGAGGGGGTCTGTTCCGGCACAGAGCGGGCTGCAGCTGTCCCCGGGGCCAGAACGGACTGCGTTCGCCCGTTGACCATGCGATTCCGCGCGCATGAAGTCGCATTTTGCCCATGACCTAAACTGAGTTTGACACACCTGCCACAGACGGCTGTGGAGGCCAAGTCAGTGGATATTTGACTTGGCAGAGGCAGATAGATTCTCGGTTAGTACGGATGTCGGGGGTTATGGGGAGAAAAGGCAGGAGAATGGGTTAGGATGGAGAGATAGATCAGCCAATGATTGAATGGCAGGGATGACTTGATGGGCCGAATGGCCTGATTCTGCTTCTATCACTCCCATCAGCAGTGTGGTGAGCAGCCACAATATGGGCAGAGCTCCTGTGCTCGAGTCCCGGTCCCAGTCCAGGATGTGAGGGGAGGGGGGCTGCACTATTGACGGAGCAACGTTTCAGGTGATGGATGGACATGAGGAACTGCAGATGCTGGTTTACAAAAAAAGACACAAAGTGCTGGAGTAACTCAGCAGGTCAGGCAGCATCTCTTGGAGAACATGGATAGGTGACGCTTTGGGGTCGGGACACTTCTGGGATCGATCTGAAGGGTCCCAACCCAAAACATCGCATATCCATGTCCTCCAGAGATGCTGCCTGACCCTCTGAGTTACTCCAGCATGTTGTGGGCTTGAGATCACCTCTTCTTGGTGGGTGCAAGACCCATAGAATGCAGCAGTGATCTCACTGGAGTCCTGTCCTTCACTGCCTCAAACCAAAATATTTACAGTCTCTTAATGCGTGTACTGTGTTGTTGTATCTTGCTTAAAAAAGGTGTTGGAGGAACTCGGGCACAGCGGTAGAGTTGCTGCCTTACAGCGCTTTCAGAGCCGGAGACCCGGATTCGATCCCGACTACGGGTGCTGTCTGTACGGAGTTCGTACGTTCTCTCCGTGACCCGCGTGGGTTTTCTCCGAGATCTTCGGTTTCCTCCCGCACTCCAAAGACGTACAGGTATGTAGGTTAATTGGTTTGGTGTAAATGTGTAAATTGTCCCTAGTGTGTGTTAGGGTAGCGTTAATGTACAGGGATCATTGGTCTGCGCGGACTCAGTGGGCTGAGGGGCCTGTTTCCGCGCTGTATAGAAACATGGAAAATAGGTGCAGGAGGAGGCCATTCGGCCCTTCAAGCCAGCACCACCATTCATTGTGATCATGGCTGATCGTTCCCAATCAATAACCCGTGCCTGCCTTCTCCCCATATCCCTTGACTCCACTAGTCCCTAGAGCTCTATCTGACTCTCTCTTAAATCCATCCAGTGACTTGGCCTCCACTGCCCTCTGTGGCAGGGAATTCCACAAATTCACAACTCTCTGGGTGAAAAAGTTTTTTCTCACCTCAGTCTTAAATGACCTCCCCTCTATTCTAAGACTGTGGCCCCTGGTTCTGGACTCGCCCAACATTGGGAACATTTTTCCTGCATCTAGCTTGTCCAGTCCTTTTATAATTTTATATGTTTCTATAAGATGCCCCCTCATCCTTCTAAATTCCAGTGAATACAAGCCTAGTCTTTTCAATCTTTTCTCATATGACAGTCCCGCCATCCCAGGGATCAATCTCGTGAACCTGCGCTGCACTGCCTCAATCACAAGGATGTCCTTCCTCAAATTAGGAGACCAAAACTGTACACAATACTCCAGATGTGGTCTCACCAGAGCCCTATTCAACTGCAGAAGAACCTCTTTACTCCTATACTGAAATCCTCTTGTTATCTCTAAACTAAACTAAAACTCAGCTGATCATCCAGCATCTGTGCATGGAACGGATAGACAATGTTTTGGGTCAGGACCCTTCTTCAGACTGATAGAAACATAGAAAATAGGTGCAGGAGTAGGCCAGTCGGCCCTTCGAGCCTGCACCGCCATTCAATATGATCATGGCTGATAATCCAACTGAGTATCCCATCCCTGCCTTCTCTCCATACCCCCTGATCCCTTTAGCCACAAGGGCCACATCTAATTCCCTCTTAAATATAGCCAATGAACTGGCCTCAAATACCTTCTGTGGCAGAGAATTCCACAGATTCACCACTCTCTGTGTAAAAAATGATTTTCTCATCTCGGTCCTAAAAGACTTCCCTCTTATCCTTAAACTGTGACCCCTAGTTCTGGACTTCCCCAACATCGGGAATAATCTTCCTGCATCTAGCCTGTCCAACCCCTTAAGAATTTTGTAAGTTTCTATAAGATCCCCCCTCAATCTTCTGAATTCTAGCGAGTCTATCCAGTCTTTCTTCATATGAAAGTCCTGCCATCCCAGGAATCAGTCTGGTGAACCTATAGAGGGTCTTGATAAGGATCCCAACTCGAAAGCTCGAATACCTGCTGACCAATGTTTTAATCTGCGGCATGAAAGGTGACCACATGAAAACATTTGATATGCGAAAAGTAATCTCATGCAGTGGTGATCTGAATTCTTAATCAAACTCGAGCTGCCGACACTCAAACTTAACTTGTAAAGGCCAATAAATTTACCAGTTGACACAAAATGCTGGAGTAACTCAGCGGGACAGGCAGTATCTCTGGAGAGAAGGAATGGGTGATGTTTTGGGTCGAGACCCTTCTTCAGAACCAGCATCTGCTGTTCCTTCCTACACAATTAATTGACCAGAACAGCTTTGGGATGTGGAGGAATAACAGAGGAGACAGTGAATCTGCAGTTCCTAGTGTTGCCATTCATTGCCCTTTGGTTGAAGAAATCTCTTTTCTGGCCCGAATGGCCATCCACATTCTACGCCATCCCAGACATGAAGGGCCACTCACTGCCCTGCATCCATCCTGCAGCTGTGATCCACCTCTGATCATTCTGCCCGCCTTCCCCAGTCACAAACCCACCAGTCCAGGAATTATCTGATCTCACTCACCCAATCCTCCTGACAAGATGGCCAGGCTATTCCAGATAAATTCGGCAAGAAAAATAAACCTCTCATCATGTACTCAAGCCATCTTGCAATAAAAAACACTTGCGTTCCTAATCTCTTGCTGTGTGTTAAGTCTGGTGGACAAGGATAGTCCCTAAACCCCATCAGTCTGAAGAAGGGTTTTAGCACAAAACGTTGCCTATTTCCTTCACTCCATAGATGCTGCTGCACCCGCTGAGTTTCTCCAGCTTTTTTGTCTACCTTCGATTTTCCAGCATCTGCACAGTCCCTTCTTAAACATCCTCTAAACACAATGCTTTTCCCATACTTACCAATTGAAAAAAGAATTGTTTCTGTAATATTTTCTCGAATGGTTGACCACATTTTGTTTCTCCATATCATTCCATCTGCCAGTCCCTTTCACCATTCACTTGACCTATCTATACCCTGCTAAGTTCTCCTCATAGCCCACATTGTCACCCAGCTTTGTATCATCAGCATATTTAGACATCGTTGATATAGATTATGAACAGATTGCCCTTAATACTGATCCCTTGAGCAGCCCAAATAATCACAACCTCCCAACTCAAAATACAACGTTTATTTATACTTGGCTTGCTATCCATGTGCCAATTCTCAACCCACCCAGTGTATAGCCTCAAAAGTATCCAATTTTGGTCAAAAAAACATGTGTGGCACCTTTATTGCAAGCCCTGGGGGAAAGTCCATGTGGGCGATAACAAGTGGTAAACCCTTCCCAATTCTGCTAGTTACAGCCATCTGTCAAAGGTGATTCATAAATCCACATTGATCCACCTTCCGGCAAGATGGCCAGGCTATTCCAGCTGTCTCGGCAAGAAAAATGGACCTCTCATCATGTACTCAAACCACCTTGCAATAAAAAATACTTGCGTTCCTAATCTCTTGCTGTATGTTGAGTCTGGTGGACAAGGACACCCTCTAAACACAATTATCTTACTGTTAATGTTACCTTATGAAAGACTCCACCAGCTAATATATTGAAAATAGACACAAAAAGCTGGAGTAACTCAGTGGGACAGGCAGCATCTCTAGTGAGAAGGAATGGGTGACGTTTCAGGTCGAGACCCTTCTTCAGAATATATTGTATGATTTGGGAAATCAACAATTGAAAAGCAAAAGGTCGCATTCCTTCCCCACTGTAGCTGGATGGCTGCTTCTCTCCCTTGCTGGGGCATGTTGTATGGTGGATGTTCTCCTTGGAGCACCACTTCACCATGATGCCTATGTTTCTCTACGAGTGGAAGTCAGAGTTCCGTGGCGCATGCATCTCAAGCGACCGTCTAATTCTGGAGAAACAGTCACTTTTATCTTTCTGGAGTTGTGCATTGAGATGGTGGGGCTGATCCTACATCCTAATGTGTGTAGGATAGCGTTAGCGTGCGGGGATCGCTGGTCAGCACGGGCTCGGTGGGCCGAAGGGACTGTTTCCGCACTATATATATATTTTTAAAAAACCTAATCTACACACAAAGGAAATCGGATCGGATGAATTGATTTTCACCCAGAGAGTTGTGAATTTTTGGAATTCCCTGCCACAGAGGGCAGTGGAGGCCAAGTCACTGGATGGATTTAAGAGAGAGTTAGATAGAGCTCTAGGGGCTAGTGGAATCAAGGGATATGGGGAGAAGGCAGGCACGGGTTATTGATAGGGGATGATCAGCCATGATCACAATGAATGGCGGTGCTGGCTCGAAGGGCCGAATGGCCTCCTCCTGCACCTATTGTCTATGTTTGTATGATTGAAGGCGAAGAGTCTGATACCACTCAATAATGAAGCTTGTGTACCTCAGTACACATGATGATAAACTAAACTAAACCTGACTTCTCCCTTCTCTGTTTGTTTGACCAGATAATCCACCATGAGGCAGGAGGTGGTCTCTGCGTGCGTGGTTCTGCTCCTCACGGGTGCCCTGAGCGACGTCCTCCTTGTGGCCGGTGGCTGGAAGAGCTCCGGACGGCCACAATCCGGGTACAAGCCCAATACTGGCTACAAGCCCAAGAAGGGACTGTCCACCAAGGCGAAGATGGCTGGGGCGGGGGTGGGGGGATTGGTGGGCGGGATGATGCTGGGCTCGGCCCTGAGCGGAGGGCGGTCCGAGAGCCACATGCGCAATAACCGCTATCAAAATATCAACGGGACCTGGGTGGACAATGGTGGTGTGGTCGGCCCACTGGGCAGCCTGTGGCTGGTCAGCTCGATGTTCCTCCTGGCTCCTTGTGTTTCAGCTTAACGTGGTGGCCAGGTTCTGCCCGACCGACAAAGGCTGGCATCCGTCGTTCCCAACCACCTCCTCTGTGCTTCCCTGAATTTCATCCCGTTACCCTATTGCACTGTAGTGATGCAGTCCACCTGAGACTGTCCCCATCCCAGATCTCTCCTGCACAAGGGAAGGCCATTCAGCCCATTTAACCCGCTCCTAGCTTTGACAGCGCAGCTTGCCAGCAGAATAAGCACCTCTTTGAGAAGTTCCCGACCGCCTTCACTCCCAACTCCACGGGCAAGAGAATCTTCACAAGCCCAGTTGGGTCGAACCTCTCCAACTCTTTGGAGAGGGTTGTTTTTTAAATGCTTTAACCCCAAAGTAATGTCCTGTGGCATCACCTGATGGTCAGACCACTTACCATCGAACCCGTGTCAGTGGTTACGAGAAGTGTCACGTGACGTCATGGGTTTAGGGGAGTGTCCTAGTGCTTGAGCAGATCTCACCTGGAGGTCATGAGTCGACAGGTAGCATCTGAGCTCGAGACTACACCCTCGTACAGCTGCAGCAGCAGCAGCAATGACATTGTTAGAGAACCAAACGTGTGTGTATTTCAAACCTATTATTTCTGACTAAAACACGTTTGGTGCCACCACAGTCCATTGTTAACATAGAAATATAGAAAATAGGTGCAGGAGTAGGCCATTCGGCCCTTCGAGCCTGCACCGCCATTCAATATGATCATGGCTGATCATCCAACTTAGTATCCCATCCCTGCCTTCTCTCCATACCCCCTGATCCCTTTAGCCACAAGGGCCACATCCAACTCCCTCTTAAATATAGCCAATGAACTGTGGCCTCAACTACCTTCTGTGGCAGAGAATTCCACAGATTCACCACTCTCTGGGTAAAAAATGTTTTTTCTCATCTCGGTCCCAAAAGATTTCCCCCTTATCCTTAAACTGTGACCCCTTGTTCTGGACTTCCCCAACATCGGGAACAATCTTCCTGCATCTAGCCTGTCCAACCCCTTTAGGAGCGGGCCTGTCGGTACCAGTGGCAGAACATGTGTCCTGCGTCTGATATCACAACCCCGCTGTGATTAGGGATGCACATACCATTGGCAATGTCCAACGTTGACTTTTTAATCCTCCAGAACCTCTACAGAACAGAAACGAGGTGCCGATTAGGTGACTTCTGAACGGTCTTTCCACAAGCTAGGGCCCCTCTACCCCATTGCAGACTTTGGGCTTTGTCCAGGACAAGGGGTCACATCTTAAGGATAAGGGGGAAATCCTTTAGGACCGAGATGAGAAACTTTTTCACACAGAGAGTGGTGAATCTCTGGAACTCTCTGCCACAGAGGGTAGTTGAGGCCAGTTCATTGGTTATATTTAAGAGGGAGTTAGATGTGGCCCTTGTGGCTAAAGGGATCAGGGGGTATGGAGAGAAGGCAGGGATGGGATACTGAGTTGGATGATCAGCCATGATCATATTGAATGGCGGTGCAGGCTCGAAGGGCCGAATGGCCTACTCCTGCACCTATTTTCTATGTTTCTATGTTTCTATGTCCCTGGAACTGATGCGCTACAATGCTGAGAACTACATTCTGCTCTTTGCATCTTCCCCTTTGCTCTACCTGTTGTACTGGAGTTTGAAGTTATGTGTTGATGTATCTGATCTGACCTGATGGCGCTGCTAAACTAAGCCGTTCGCTGTACCTCGGTTCGCCTGACATAAATAGACCTAAGGCTGCTCAGCAGGGGCATGTACTTCCCAGAGCTGACCCTGACCTTTCACCCACCTTTCACTTTAATTAAACATCCTATTTTCACTCCCTCCTCTCAACCTTCGACCTCCTCCCAAATCAGATGAAATGATTTTCGTTTGACTTCAAGAGTCACGGCAATAGCAAAAGGAATAGCAGCATTGTTGAAAGGCGTGTGGCCAGATAGTTTTAATTCATTCTCCTCCTTACAATATGGTCATGATTTCAGTGTGCATTTCCGCAAAGTGATGTATCGGTTTAGAAACTTTAATAGTTCAACTGCTGAATTAAAAAGTGTTAAAAGATTCTCTTTCTGCAACTCACAGCCTTTCTGAACTGGCTTTAGCGGTGTTACAGCTGCATGAACAATAAACATACAAGTGACCTGAAGCTTGGTGTCTCTTTCCACAGGTCTGTATGGTTCTGCATGTGTAATAATAATAATAATGGATGGGATTTATATAGCGCCTTTCTAATACTCAAGGCGCTTTACGTCGCATTATTCATTCACTCCTCGGTCATACTCGGTGGTGGTAAGCTACTTCTGTAGCCACAGCTGCCCTGGGGCAGACTGACGGAAGCGTGGCTGCCAATCTGCGCCTACGGCCCCTCCGACCACCACCAATCATTCACACACAGGCAAAGGTGGGTGAAGTGTCTTGCCCAAGGACACAACGACAGTATGCACTCCAAGCGGGATTCGAACCGGTTACCTTCCAGTTGCCAGCCGAACACTTAGCCCATTGTGCCATCTGCCATCCCAAGAACATCTTCACTGTTTCACATTTTCCATGCAATTCCAATAACTTTGTCGCCAAAGGTAGCATTTAGATCACAGTTGCTGGTTTTCCAAGGGCCTGCTACTTCTGCATGGTTGGGTTGGAACACAGAACGCATAGAAGATGGACACCAAAACCTGGAGTAACTCAGTGGGTCAGACAGCATCCCTGGAGCAAAGGAATGGGTGACGTATCGGGTCGAGACCCTTCTTCAGAACCCAAAAAGTCACCTATTCCTTTCCTCCAGTCTAGAGATGTCGTCTGACCCACTGAGTTACTCCAGCTTTTTGTCCCCATCTGAGGCTTAAAACAGCATAGAAACATAGAAAATAGGTGCAGGAGTAGGCCATTCGGCCCTTCGAGCCTGCACCGCCATTTGATATCATGGCTGATCATGCAACTCAGTATCCCATCCCTGCCTTCTCTCCATACCCCCTGATCCCTTTAGCTACAAGGGCCACATCTAACTCCCTCTTAAATATAGCCAATGAACTGGCCTCAACTACCTTCTGTGGCAGAGAATTCCACAGATTCACCACTCTCTGTGTAAAAAATGTCTCGGTCCTAAAAGATTTCCTTCTTATCCTTAAACTGTGACCCCTAGTTCTGGACTTCCCCAACATCGGGAATAATCTTCCTGCATCTAGCCTGTCCAACCCCTTAAGAATTTTGCAAGTTTCTATTAGATCCCCCCCTCAATCTTCTGAATTCCAACGTGTACAAGCCGAGTCTATCCAGTCTTTCTTCATATGAAAGTCCTGACATCCCAGGAATCAGTCTGGTGAACCTTCTCTGTACTCCCTCTATGGCAAGAATGTCTTTCCTCAGATTAGGAGACCAAAACTGTACGCAATACTCCAGGTGTGGTCTCACCAAGACCCTGAAGCATCTGCAGTTCCTTCTTATGTAGAACAGGATGGCGCAGAAAGAGGCCCTTTGGCCCACAAACTCTGTACTGAACACGATGCCAAGTTCATACTAACCTCCTCTCCCCATGCTTTCGTGGGTCCTGAGGCAATGAATGAGGGTTAGACTCTTGCAGCCACGTGGGTTGTGGACTACTTTCCCCCACTTACCAAAGCTCCTGAAAACAACTGGGTTTCTAAACACCATCCACTTGCGACGGCTGAGAAACAGAGGGGTCCTCAGCAGTCACTGGGATGTATCGTTCTCCCATCAGCAAGAGAACAGTCGGCCCTGAACACACCTCTGTGTTCTGTAGTGCAACATGAACTTGGAGCCATTGTTAACATTGCAAGCCATAGAAACATAGAAAATAGGTGCAGGACGAGGCCATTCGGCCCTTCGAGCCAGCACCGCCATTCATTGTGATCATGGCTGATCGTCCCCTATCAATAACCCGTGCCTGCCTTCTCCCCATATCCCTTGACTCCACTAGCCCCTAGAGCTCTATCTGACTCTCTCTTAAATCCATCCAGTGACTTGGCCTCCACTGCCCTCTGTGGCAGGGAATTCCATAAATTCACAACTCTCTTGGTGAAAACGTTTTTTCTCACCTCGGTCTTAAATGGCCTCCCCTTTATTCTAAGACTGTGGCCCCTGGTTCTGGACTCGCCCAACATTGGGAACATTTTTCCTGCGTCTAGCTTGTCTGGTCCTTTTATAATTTTTATATTTTTCTGTAAGATCCTTCTAAACTCCAGTGAATATAAGCCTAGTCTTTTCAATCTTTCCTCGTATGACAGTCCCGCCATCCCAGGGATCAATCTCCTGAAGCCAGGCTAAGAGCTGCTGCCAATCGCTTTAATCTGGGACTTTTATTATCCAGAGGTTTGTGAAAATATGTGCCTACACTCACAAAGGCACTGGAGAGGTTTATTATTGATGGTGACACATTGCAGCTGAGTTTTTTTTAACAAGGCTTTCATCACCATAGCAACAGAGGAAGGCTGGCTGTGAAAACCTATTCAACAGCCGAGTTGCCAGCGACAAGCAAGGCATCAACATGGGGCTCGGAGGCCCAAACAGTTATCAAACACTGGCATTTTCTTTACATTTGAGAATATTACATGTTAAAGGAACAGGGCCATTTATAGAGCATCTCTGGAGAAAAGGAATAGGTGGCATTTCGGGTCTCGGCCAGAAACGTTACCCGTTCCTTCTCTCCGGAGATGCTGTCTGACCCGCTGAGTTAATCCGGCTTTTCCTGGCTATCTTCGGTTTAAACCAGCATCTTCCTATACAAAGCCGTTCATATGGTGCCACCAACGAAACAGTTTATGTTGGTGTTTGTCTTGTTGACAAATATAGTAGCATTTATCACACACACACACACACACACACACACCAACTGGCCACACTTGCTCTATAGGCTGTGAACAGCAGACAGAGCAAGTCACCAGAGGTCAGATCCTCGCCAGGGTTGTGTTGTATCTCTAATCCAACCTCTGCCTCCGCTGACCAGGCCATTTACTCCTCGTCCATGTCTCGTTCCCTCAGACAAAATGTAGGAAGGAACTGCAGATGCTGGTTTGAACCGAAGATAGACACAAAAAGCTGGAGTAACTCAGCGGGTCAGGCAGCATCTCTGGGGAGAAGGAATGGGCGATGTTTTGGGGTGGAGACCCTTCTTCAGAATTCAGAAGAGTTTCGACCTATTCCTTTTCTCTAGAGACGCTGCCTGACCCGCTGAGTTACTCCGGCACTTTGTGTCTATCTTCTAATTCTCTCAGCACTTTGATCACAGTCTTGGCCCACGTATCATTCTTCGTTATAGCATCTTCACCAATATTGGCCGCAGATATAAATGGCTCCAATCTCCGAACTGCAGAAGTGCGTAGACAGGAATGTATGAATCAGTCTCACGAGTTGTTGGGACATTGCATTTTAGACTGGACGTACTCCATGAAACAACAGATGGATGAGCTCACTTCTAAAATATGACTGGTTTCACACCGACCAGACTGGGGTGGTAGACGGCTCATAGTCCATGATTTACAGATGCTAAACTCCAACAGACCCTCTCAGCACTCGGGCCGGGACTCTGGTGGACAAGACTGGCCACTTGTTACAAAGCCCACCAGAATCTTCACCCCCAATGATGCTTGCAAATCCCTCATCCACCAAACACCATCACCTCGGCCCAGTAAACATACAAAGCCGTTGCTGGAAAGACTGTTGGGCAGGGGAGTGAGTCTGGTTGACCATCAGGGTTCCTGGGTGTTTGGATTTTGACCACCAGATGAATTGGGGCCAGCAGCCCATGACGGTGCAGGGCCGAATGGCCTACTCCTGCACCTGTTGTCTATTGACAGGCAGCACTGTGGCGCAGTAGTAGAGCTACTCCCTTATAGCGCCAGAGTCACGGGTTCGATCCTTACCACGGGTGCTGTCGATACAGTGTTTGTACGTTCTCCCCATGACCTGCGTGGGTTTCCTCCGACACTCCAAAGACGTACAGGCTTTAGGTTGATTGATGTTGTGCAAATGTAAAATTGTCCCGTGTGTGTGTGTGTGTGTGTGTGTGTGGGTGGTGTGCGTGTGTGGGTGGTGTGTGTGCGTGTGTGTGGTGTGGGTGGTGTGTGTGGTGTGGGTGGTGTGTGTGTGTGTGTGGTGTGTGGGTGTGTGTGTGGTGTGTGTGTGTGTGTGGTGTGCGTGTGGTGTGTGGGTGGTGTGTGCGTGTGTGGGTAGTGTGTGTGTGTGTGTGGGTGGTGTGTGTGTGTGTGTGTGTGGTGTGCGTGTGGTGTGTGGGTGGTGTGTGCGTGTGTGGGTAGTGTGTGTGTGTGTGTGGGTGGTGTGTGTGTGTGCGTGTGTGTGTGTGGGTGGTGTGTGTGTGTGTGTGTGTGTGTGTGTGGGTGGTGTGTGGGTGTGTGTGTGTGTGTGTGTGTGGGTGGTGTGTGTGTGTGTGTGTGTGTGCATGCGCGCGTGTGTGTGTGTGTGCGTGTGTGTGTGTAGGGTAGTGTTAATGTGCGGGGATGGCTTGGCTGGGCGGCACGGACTCGGTGGGCCGAAGGGCCTGTTTCCGAGCTGTATCGCTAAACTTCACTGATAAAGCCTCGAATCTCGGCCATTCTGCATGATCTTGACCAGAGGTGGGACTGTCTCCCATCTCTTCCCCGATACACCATGTACGGTGTGATTTCACTGGATGGAAATATCGAACGGGCATGAATCTTTATACACGTGACAAAAACTAAATCAAACCAAACCAAGCCATGGTAGACACAAATGCCAGCATCTGCAGTTCTTTCTTAAACAAACCAAGCCATCTTCTGGGAAAAGCAAAGGAAATTTACTTGTAGTCCAAAGTCCAGGTAATTCTGCCACAATCATTTTCAGGCAACCAAACCAATTCTGATAGATCTTGGTTTCTTGGTCCTCCAAAATATTCCAAATGGAATTTAAACTGGAGGTGGTGAAGGGAGGGCTTAAGCCAGAAATGGTTATTGGGAAGAAAGAGCTACTTTAAATGTAGTTGCATCTGGTTGGGTAACTATAGTTGGGTGGAGATTATTCCATGCTTTAATTGTGCGGGGGAAGAACGAATTGCTGTACACATCTGTCTTTGTAGCTGGGATCACAAATTGGATCGAATGCCCTCGTCTGCTCCTAATTGGTTTGGGTTTGGTGTAGGTCTTGTGATCTATGTCGAGCTGACCATTTAACATTTTGTAAAAACAGGTCAAACGGTGAGCTTCACGTCTGTCTTGGAGAGGGTTCCACCCCAGAGAATTCAAAAGTTTGGTTACACTCGCTTCTCTCTCATAGGTGTTAGTAACAAATCGAGCTGCCTGTCTTTGGACACGTTCGATGGAAGAATTTTTTTTATTTGTGTATGGGTCCCATGCTGCAACTGCGTAGTCCAGATCACCCCTGCCCAGACACTGCCGATCAATATCTCCTTCAGAATAATTTGTATTTATTACACCCGCGTGGCAAAATCAACAAAGAAAACACAATATACAAACCCACTGCTGGTAACCATAATTTATTATTAAAATAGCATTTCATGACAAAATGATCCTTTTGAATTTATAAAGCACCTGAATATCAAAAGCATAAAAAATACTCTGGATCTAAACATGCAGCCAAAATACTGTCAGCGAGTTAAGCAATTGATTGGTTCTGCAACTGCACAATAAACAGCACCAACGAGAGATTTCACAGCTCCTCACTTCGCCTTGCCTCAATTGAGGGGCCACTGGGTGAGAGGGAGGGAGGTCTGGCCTGCTCACAGTTCAGGGAGGATTTGGCACTTTATCCGATGGGGAAAGACTGTTCTGACGGGGTCGGAGTCCTGGGAGAGCCTTACAGCTGACCGCACGGATTGGAGAGGTACCTTGACCAGTATCTCAAAACGGGGGAAGAGAAAATGTTGAGCGCAGCGGCGCGCAGACAACTTCAACAAACCAGAGACCACACACACACACACACACGTGACCTTTGAGACAGAGACTGCCACTTCTGCATCAGTCTCTTCAGCCACAAGTGATGCTGCTCCAGCCGAGGTTTGGAGCAAGCAGCCAACAACTAGGATGGTTGGTCAGTCAGAATGGATAGAGTCGGTGAGCTGATTGCTTGGAGGTAAGGTGGTGAGATCAGGCACCAGGGCTGGCCCATCGCACAGCAGCCTGGTTCCATCCAGACCTCGAATCACCTCTCTAGGTCCCCCTGAGGCGAGAGGGTGGGGGGTGGGGGGGGGGGTTCCAACCCAACATCAACACCCCTTTGCCATTGACTGTTCAGTCTAGTGATTAAAACCAAAGATCCTATAGCGGAGCAAGATAGACCACTCCTGCTAAATGCAATGGGCTGACGTGTAGTACGCAACAGAGCGGAACGTGGGCCTTTTTTTCATCCATTTCAGTAACCCGACCCGACCCGACTCGCAGTGTAATCAACGTTGCGGGGGAACAGTTTCTGTTAATAAATTTAAATTCTGAAAATTAGAAGATTTTTACCAAAGAACTTTTATTTTTACGAGGATGTTTCCGTAACCGGCTCCCGTCTCCGCACTAGTATCTTTGCTCCGCTACGGGATCTTTGGTGCGGAGACGGAAGCCGGTTACGGAAATGGGGCCGAAAATGACCCACGGATCTGCCCATGACCGTACTAGGTCTTTTTCGTCGAGGGGACTATCTTGCTCCGCTGTAGGATCTTTGATTAAAACCAGGTCCTAACCTTGTGATGGAAAGTGCGAAGGGTCAGTCTTGTCTTGCCTGCTCAGAGCAGCAAGATTAATAACTGTGGCTTATCCATGACACCGCTAATGTGCAGAGAACTAAACAACTTATATCATTGCAACCTACTCTAATACTGAAGTCCCTCAACAACCAAACCTTTCATCATACTGAGTTGACAACAAAATCTTGCTATGTTCAACTTTTCAATATCTTCACGACAATGTAACAGCTTATAATGTTATTTCACCACCATTATCATTAATATAATGTAGACAAAAGTGCTGGAGAAACTCAGCGGGTGCAGCAGCATCTATGGAGCGAAGGAAATAGGCAACGTTTCGGGCCGAAACCCTTCTGGGTTTCGGCCCGAAACGTTGCCTATTTCCTTCAGTCTGAAGAAGGGTTTCGGGCCGAAACGTTAATAATAATAATGGATGGGATTTATATAGCGCCTTTCTAATACTCAAGGCGCTTTACATCGCATTATTCATTCACTCCTCAGTCACACTCGGTGGTGGTAAGCTACTTCTGTAGCCACAGCTGCCCTGGGGCAGACTGATGGAAGCGTGGCTGCCAATCTGCGCCTACGGCCCCTCCGACCACCACCAATCATTCACACACATTCACACACAGGCAAAGGTGGGTGAAGTGTCTTGCCCAAGGACACAACGACAGTATGCACTCCAAGCGGGATTCGAACCGGCTACCTTCCGGTTGCCAGCCGAACACTTAGCCCATTGTGCCATCTGTCGTCCCAACGTTGCCTATTTCCTTCAGTCTGAAGAAGGGTTTCGGGCCGAAACGTTGCCTATTTCCTTCGCTCCATAGATGCTGCTGCACCCGCTGAGTTTCTCCAGCACGTTTGTCTACCTTCGATTTTCCAGCATCTGCAGTTCCATCTTAAACATCATTAATATAAAGTTCTGCAAACACTAATACTTACTGAATCCAGTAAGAATGCTCCCTGTCACCGGTTGCATGTTAGAATACTACTCATACTAACTAGTAATAATACTTTGATGTCGCCCATAAAACATATTTTCAGTAATAAGTACTTATGTTGGGAATACTGTCGTGTAATATATTGCACAGAAATATACAGAGATTACAGCACCAAACCAGGCCATTCAGTCCAACCCTGGTTCATGTGAATGTCCTTCAATCTCCCCACTGTGTTTGCCCCACTTGCTTTCAAATGCATCTCTTTACCTGAATCTAGGGGTCAAGGAAAGAGGGTTCACCTCGCGACCCTGTTTCCACCAATCTTTCCACCACCACGCACAAGATGCACAAGGCAGACACCATTGTATGCAGATGCCGAGAGGTGAGTTCAGCTCTGGCTGAGCAACTTCTAATCCTGTGTGTGTGCGTGTGTGGACTCAACAAGAAGAAAACCTGAATCCTTATTGTGGAATCTAGTGCCACACCCAACGCTCTAGTATGGAAGTGGCCATCCTGCCATGGCCCAGGACTCCCCTCACGAGTGAAACCATGTTGTCTATTTCTGCCCTGTCAACTTTTTGAAGAACTTTTCCAGAACAAAGACCCCACTTGCAAGAGGGAGTGGGACCTCCGCTTGGCGTGCAGAAAGTGTCCGCTGACATTCAGCCATTGGAGGAACAAACAAGGCAACGGGTCCATGCTTCGAGATTAATGCAGGAAAACCATCGGCTCGACCGATGCTCTCATTTAGAGAGCAAAATGGACAAAGGTGCCGGATGTCGGTCACATAACAGGTACAAAGCAGGCCAGCATATAATGTGAAGATAGATGCAGAGAGCTGGAGTAACTCAGCGGGACAGGCAGCATCCCCGGAGAGAAGGAATGGGTGACGTCTCGGGTCGAGACCCTTCTTCAGACTGATGGTCACAGGAAAGGGAAACGAGAGATATAGGTGATGATTTGAAGAGATGTAGAGGTGGAGGCCGGTTCTCTGGATGCTTTCAAGAGAGAGCTAGATAGGGCTCTTAAAAATAGCAGAGTCAGGGAATATGGGGAGAAGGCAGGAACGGGGTACTGATTGTGGATGATCAGCCATGATCACATTGAATGGCGGTGCTGGCTCGAAGGGCCAAATGGCCTACACCTGCACCTATTGTCTACTGAGTCTTGAATCTTTGTGCTTGATGGTTCTGAAGGATTCAGTCACAACATTTAACATCAGAATGGTTGCTATCGATCAGCGGTGTGACTGGAGCAGTGGAAACTCTGGTTGGTGTGAAATGATACGTGCAAATACACAACATAAATAGTATCACAAATACATGGCTTATAAAATAGATTATTGCATAATACAACAGCAACAACAGTCGTTTAGTATCGAAACATTTTACTCCTCAAATTTCTCTTTGGATAAAAACAAACCAGGAAAAAGGACAATAATGATAGTGCTCCTGATATATAAAAACATAATGGAATTAAATAAAGCATATTAGAGCAGAACAGGGCATTTAAATCCCACCATGTAATCATACACTATAGAATGGCTTTAATTCCTGTTTTCCATTACACAAATGTAATCCCATCTCCACCTGATCGGGTAGGGAGAGTTTAGATCCAGCCTCTTCTGTTAATAGGGGCTGTGCAGGCATAAAACACACCTCCTTATTTTTTAAAAGCATAAGGCATTAGTTTTCTGCCACCAAAGCTTAATATTATGCACCATAAGTAGCAACATGTGGCAGTCGGGAGAGCGGGGAGTGCATGGGTAGCCCCCCCACCCCCCACCACCTCCCTATCTGCAGCAGGCACCCCACATCACTACACCATTCAGCCCATCCTGCCAGGGTGGCTTCTATAGAGCTATCAGCCTCACCTCTCTGGAACAAGGGTTACATTGGCAGGGCAAGCTTTCCATTCACCGGCTGAATAATTCAGCTCTCAATCAAACGTCCTTCATAACCACCTTCCATGTGGTTTATAACAAACAGGTGTATTCATGGAAGATGATGAAAAGCAAACATTCTTTTTGAGGTTTCAATTGGTTCTGCTCCTGTACCACCTTGGCAGGCCTAGCATCCTTAAACGCATCACACACGCGCACACAATCACACACACGCACGCACACACCCACACACACCCACACAATCACACACACGCGCACAATCACACGCACCCACACACACCCACACGCACACGCACACACAATCACACACCCACACACACCCACACAATCACAAACACACAGTCACACACACACACGCACACACCCACACAATCACAAACACAGTCACACACCCACACAATCACACCCACCCACACACCCACACAATCACAAACAGTCACACACCCACACACGCACCCACACAATCACAAACACAGTCACACACACGCACGCACACCCACACAATCACAAACAGTCACACACACACACGCACCCACACAATCACAAACACACAGTCACATACCTACGCATACACAATCACCCACCCACACCCACCCACACACCCACAATCACACACACACGCACCCACACAATCACAAACACACAGTCACACACCCACGCATACACAATCACCCACCCACACACCCACAATCACACACACGCACCCACACAATCACAAACACACAATCACCCACCCACACACCCACAATCACACACACACACATAATCACACACACGCACATCCACACAATAATAATAATAATAATAATAATAACTTTATTTATAGAGCACTTTAAAACAACCACAGTTGCAACAAAGTGCTGTACATGACTGATCATGGACAAGAAATTATTACATGACAATAAAAAACCTTAAACGAAGGACTAAAAACAATAAAAATTAAAAAACATTAAAAGCACTAAAAACAGGAGCAAAGTCTCAAGCAGTGTCGAAAGCCAAGGAATATAAATGTGTTTTAATACAATCACACACACATACATAATCACACACACACATGCACACACATACACACGCACACGATCACACACACACGCACACCACCCATAAGCACACCACCACATAATCGCACGCACGCACACGCGATCACACAACCACGTGCACACACATACACACGCACACACGCACACACACCCACATATACACTCACACACACACACACCCACACCCTCTCTCTCAGCTCCCCTCCTGGCCCCAGTTGCTGCTTCATTGTGCATAGGTTGTGCTGAGGGGAGGAATGGGAATCGAGGAACGTCACCGTCAGAAACCCAACAACACCCCACCCCCCCCCCCCCCCCCCCCCCCCCGGACGCGATGCTTTGAAGCCATAATCTTTGGTTCCAGTTGACCCAAAACTACGGGCAGCTTTTGGCACGGCATGAAACTTTGTGGACAGTCTTGTACATGGCAATGAACTGCAAAAATATCTTATAATCACTTTAAGTCCACACACACGTTCTACATTTAATCTATGTTTCGGTAAGATTTATATATCTCTTTGGCACTTGTAGAAGAATAATAATCTTTCTTTGTAAGGCAAATTGGCAACAGATGAAGAGGACCTGCTGTATGTGCAAAGCTTCCAAAGGGTACACACTAATTGACAGTGGACATGAAAGCTCTGGATTAGTGCAGCGGGCAGCTCATTCATTGGTGAAGTGCAGCAGCAGTTCTCTCCTCATCACAAAGCGCTTTGTATGTTGCTAACACAGCATCAAACGCACACATATATACACACACACACACACACACACACACACAATAAAAACACACAGAGGCATTCCCCCCTTTTTTTCGGGATAATGGATAACCCTAGATATAAAAATAACCATTAGAATAACAGAGAACACCAGAATCCCATTGTGGAATTAATCTGCGGAACTCATTGCCACAGGGGCTGTGGAGGCCAAGTCAGTGGATATTTTTAAGGCAGAGATAGACAAATCCCTTGATTAGAATGGGTGTCAGAGGTTATGGGGAGAAGGCAGGAAAATGGGATTAGGAGGCAGAGATCAGCCATGATTGAATGGCAGAGTGGGCTCGATGGGCCGAATGGCCTAATTCCTCTCCTGTAACTTGTCAATTTGTGTATTCCTGAACAAGGGTTGCATTACTGATTTGGTGTGCTGATCAATAAGAGGGTTGCTGGCCACTGATCGGGTCTCAAGAGGAGCCTCTGGTTCAATGGATCGCTCGATCAACGAGTGGATCGCTAGATCAATGATTGGATCATGAGGTCAATGACTGGATCGCTAGATCAATGAATGGATCACTAAGTCAATGATTGGATGGGTGGACAATGAATGGCTGTTGGTCTCCAGACGTCTAGTCAGTAACTGGGTGAATGATTCGATGCTGGTCTACATGGTCAAGACTGTTGACCAACGAAGCATTCGTTTGGAAGTCAACATAGAATTGGTAAGGTAAAAAAAATAGACAGGTTTGTATACCAGTTAAGTGCTAAATTGCTGAACCATGGGATGAGGATGGTAGCAAAGTCTTTAATACTATTCTACTTCTTACTGAGAAGGGGAAGGGGGAAGCTCAGTGGTTTAGAAAGTTCAACTTGTCCATTCTGCAGCTTGTCTCCAATGCCCTCAACATGAGAGAGGTTGAAGTTGTATCAGCTAACGATCTCCAGGCCAACATAGGCCACTGTCATTAGCTGGGATTGTGCCGTCTATGTTCTATGCGACCTCAGCACCAGTCGTCGGTGAGTTGAACCCACTTCAGTTCTGACTTCTGGAGGTAGGAATCAACAGCCTAGAGTTGGCACCCTGTTACAAAGTGTGGGACAAAGCAGTGTGACCATGGCATGGACAGGCAGGCCCTCTCATAGATGAACTGGGGCCCAGGCCAATTTCAATTTTGGAGGCCCCCAAACCAAGACTTGGTTTGGCATGAAGCCCTTGCCAAATGGCACTTGTTACGGACAGGGACATTGATCACGTTGAGTTCCAATCACTGATAGCAACAAGTGAGGGCAAGGTGCATTTGTGTTTGACTGGAGTCTGTTTGTGGTGAGCACATGTGGCGCAGCGGTAGAGTTGCTGCCTCACAGCGACAGAGACCCAGGTTCGATCCTGACTACGGGTGCTGTCTGTATGGAGTTTGTACGTTTGTACTACGGGACCTGCGTGGGTTTTCCCCAGGAGCTCCGGTTTCCCCCACACGCCAAAGACGTGCAGGATTGTAGGTTTATTGGCTTGGGTAAAAATTGTGAATTGTCCCTGGTGAGTAGGATAGTGTTAGTGTGCGGGGATCGCTGGTTGGTGCGGACTCTAAACTAAACAAGGTCCTCCCGACCCTTCTCTGTGGGGAAGTTCAGCTGGAATGCTCCAAACCCCTGGCTGGGAACTGAACCTGCCGGAAGCAATCAGGCAGAGGTGTGGGGTCGACATATGCCAACACTCCTCAGACCCAAGACTTGCTGCAGGAACGAGGGACAGTTAAGTGGTTTAAAGTGCTTCGAATGGTCATGGCTTGTCCGACAGCCAACATGCCGAGCTTGGCTGTTTTAAGGGATTATAAAGGGCAGCAATAGCCAGGCACCAGATATGTACCTCCCTGTATTTAACATGAAACTTAGCCTGCGTAGGAAAGAACTGCAGATGCTGGTTTAAATCGAAGGTAGACACAAAATGCTGGAGTAACTCAACGGGACAGCCAGCATCTCTGTAGAGAAGGAATGGGTGATGCTTCGGGTCGAGACCCCTCTTCAGACTGATGTCAAGGGAGTGGGCGGGACAGAGATAGAATGTAGTCGGAGACAGTAAGACTGGTGGGAGAACTGGGAAGGGGAGGGGATGGAGAGAGAGGGAAAGCAAGGGCTACTTGAAACTTATCCTGACAGGATAAGAGTCTGTCAGCGCCAGAGGTGGGGTCCCAAACAAGCTCCCTCCATCCCTCCCATCTCCACTTCCTTCCAGGGAAGGAGAAATCTTTGGAAGTGTATTAATTCATCCATGTTCACCTGGAGTCCCATTGCCTTGGCCAACAAATTGGAATCTCCCAAAATCGCTCCTGAAAAGACCCTTCTCTGTAGATTTTCGCCAAACCAATCCTTGTCTGAACTCACGTGACCTGATCTCAGAGACTGTAAAAGTATAAGGACATTAGGGAAATCAATGTGGGTCGGGAGTCCCGTTGAGCTGTAGAGGACATTCCAATTGTGAATGGATGTCCATTGTATATGTGTTAATGAGGCAACTGGTGGTGAAAAGGAATTCGATGACGGAAAATGAGTGGCTTGGCAGTAAGCAATAGCAAGCATGACAAGAAAAGTTCAAGCTCACCGTCTACTCTTCTGTGGATAGTCACTGTCGTACAGATTGGAAATGGGCCCTTCAGCCCATCACCAGTCATGTTGGCCCATCTGCACAGCTTCAGTTTGTCTGCATTAAGTCTGCATCTGTCTATCAATTACTTGTTTAAGTGCTTGTCTCAACATAGCGATTGTATCTGAATCCATCTCCTCCTCGGGCAGCCAGTTCTAAACATCAACCACTGTTGGCCTTTCAAATTCCTCGATAACGTGTCCCTCACGCCCTAAACCTCTGGATTTTGATGATGAGGTTCCCTGACCCTGGCAGCCTCCACCATGGGAAGCACAGTAGACCTGGTCCGTCCCGCAGTCTCTGAGAAGAGAAGTGCAGAAGATACCATCCAACGTCCCAGCCATCGCTGAGATCCATATTTGGTTGGGCTCCCACCTGCCCTGGGTTTGATCAGACATTGATCCTCAAACATTGTTCTCTTCCTTTGAGAGCGTGTTAAGTTTATATAAAAATATTTTTTTTGAAAGATATAAAGTGATTGAAGAGATGGAGTTGAGGAACCAACCTTGCCTGAGGCCCCTGGGTTTTGGGGGCCTGTGGTGAAGCTGGTGACTGCGTTGGGAGTTTTCCTCTGGAAGGGGAGCTTTGTTCTGGGCCTGGACAGCGCTCCCCGCGGCAGCATCTTCACACCGTGGTCTCGCTCTTCCACAGGCCAGCGCTGATGGTGGCTCCGGTTTCGCCGGCCCTCTGAGCGCCGTTCTGCGGGTAGGACCTCCGCTTCACCTCCTTCTCCAGGGGACCGGCCTGCTTCAGGCTGTCGCGGCTAACGCTGGCCTGTAGGCCCGGCCTCGGGCCCGAGCCCGAGCCTGAGCCCGGGGCCTGTCCGCTGCTGTCGCTGCCCTCCGACGGGCTGTGGCTGGCGTGCCGGCCCGGCCTGCCGTTGCTCAGGCGCCCACTGCCGGTGTCGCTCGAGGCCGCGTCCGAGGTGGCGGCGGCGGCGGCGGCCCTCAGCGCCCTCAGCCGCTGCGGTTTGCCATCCACCGGTGGCTTAGGTCCGGGCCTGTGGCCACGGCAGGCCGGCGCCTTGTCCTCTGCCTCCGCCTCGCTGTCCGCGCACGGAGTCGGGCTCCGGGCGCCGCCCCCGCCGCCACCACCGCGGTCTCCCTGGCTCAGTGCGGCCTGCAGGTTGGTCATCTTGCACTGGCCGCCCGCCGAGAAGGGGCTGCCGCCGGCCTCGGGGCCCGGGCAGGCCGGAGGGGAGGCGGGGGAGCCGCCAGCCTCAGCCCCCGGCTGCTGGGCACAGCCCCGCCACGGCCCACACACGTCGTGCCGCCGGAGGCAATGGTGGATGAGCACCAAGAGGCCCAGAGCCACCGCCCCCACCCCATACAGGCAGCTGAAGAGCACGGCTAGCGGCGGCGTACCCCACACCGACAACGCCCCGCACATCCACAGGCCGACGAAGAGCAGCTGAGTTCCAGCCAGTGCCCACAGCCGCGCTTCCAGCGAATACACCATGTCGGTGGCCGGAGAGGGCCCGCTGACCGAGGCCGAGTCCGGGCCCTGGCCGCCGCTCACCGCCGGCTGCTCCGGCAATCCCCCAGCATCGGCCTTGCCCCGCCGTCGGCAGCCCAGCTGCAGGCCGGCACCCAGTAGGTAGATCCAGCTGACCAGTATGGTGAAGCCCGCTGGAACGTAGAAAGCGCCCAGGCTCGGCTTCCAGGCCAGCCAGCAGCTTCAGGTGGGCACAGGGAGGAAAACACCAGGTTAGAAGCTTGTACCAGACTGAACGTTGGCAGGTTTATTCTCTGCCCCACACCTGCCCACCTCACCACACCTGTCCATGCCACATCTCACCTGGCCACCACCTCACCTGGCCACAGGTGAGGTGGTAGCCAGATGAGATGTGGCATGGACAGGTGTGGTGACCAGACCTCACCTGCCCACTTCACCACCCCTTGCCACATGACCAGCCCATACCACACCTGCCCACGTCAAGTCTCACCTAGCTACCATCTCACCTGGTCACTTCACCGCAACTCATCTACCCACCACACCTGCCCACCGCACATCATCTACCCACCTCACCTGCCCACTTCACCACACCTCACCTGCCCACACCTCACCTGCCCACCTCACCTGCCCACACCTCACCTGCCCACCACACCTCACCTGCCCACATCACCTGCCCACCTGCCCACACCTCACCTGCCCACCTCACCTCACCTGCCCACTTCACCACACCTCACCTGCCCACCACACCTCACCTCATCTCACCTGCCCACCACACCTCACCTGCCCACCACACCTCACCTGCCCACCACACCTCACCTGCCCACCACACCTCACCTGCCCACCACACCTCACCTGCCCACCACACCTCACCTGCCCACCTCACCTGCCCACACCTCACCTGCCCACACCTCACCTGCCCACCACACCTCACCTGCCCACACCTCACCTGCCCACCACACCTCACCTGCCCACCACACCTCACCTGCCCACACCTCACCTGCCCACCACACCTCACCTGCCCACCTCACCTGCCCACACCTCACCTGCCCACCACACCTCACCTGCCCACACCTCACCTCACCTGTCCACACCTCACCTGCCCACCACATCTCACCTGCACCTCACCTGCCCAAGAGCAGCAGCTTGTCAGTTGGCTGCAGTCAAACAAACACGAAACAGAACATGTCATAGTTCTTCAATAAGGGCCAGGTTTCTGCAAATTTCTAAATTCCACACACCTAAACCATTCAACATCGAGAGCTCGTGAATCTACATCCAACTATACCAGGCAATAAATCACAGAAACCTGCTCCTCCTTGATCTCTCCTCTGGTTACTGATCAGGCAAGTGAACCATCCGACACACAGCATGGTGTTGACACAATTCCTTTGGAGTTTATTCATGAAAATGGAGCCTGGCCACTCACTGCATTCCTTATCTCTGTGTCTCCCACTTCCCTGCCTCTCAGTTGGAGGAAGGGACTCGACCCGAAACGTCACCCGTTCCTCCTCTCCAGAGATGCTGCCTGTCCCGCTGAGTTATTCCAGCGTTTTGTGTCTATCTCCGACTAATTCTACATAGATACATAGAAAATAGGTGCAGGAGTAGGTCATTCGGCCCTTCGAGCCTGCACCGCCATTCAATATGATCATGGCTGATCATCCAACTCAGTATCCCATCCCTGCCTTCTCACCATACCCCCTGATCTCTTTAGCCACAAGGGCCACATCTAACTCCCCCTTAAATATAGCCAATGTTAAATATCTTAAATATAGTCTACTGACCTCCTGATTAAATATTACTGATGTATGCTTCCTTGTCACCTTCCCCTCAGCTAAAAATGAACCAATCTACATTTCCCTATCCACATCTGCTTTGATCTGTCCTTTCCACACCTTACCCTTCCATATCTCTAGATTCCCTCTTTCCCCTGACTCTCAGTCTGAAGAAGGGTCTCGACCCGAAACGTCACCCGTTCCTTCTCTCCAGAGATGCTGCCTGTCCCGCTGAGTTACTCCAGCGTTTTGTGCCTGTATCTTCGGTGTAAACCAGCATCTGCAGTTCCTTCCCACACCAACTGGATTGTGGACCATGCTGATGAAAATAAAGTTAAAATAAAGATACTCACTACGGGCTGACATTGCTGTAATTGTGAAGATTGACTGCTGCGGTGATCCCACAGATAATCAGAGGAATGCCTCCAGCAATGAGATAAAACCTGCAGACAGAGAGAGAGGAGAGAGGAGAGAGTGTTTTATTGTCACATGTCCCAGATAGAACAATAACATTCTTACTTGCTGCAGGATTTTGTGCCTCTCGTCAGAGTAAACCAGCATCTGCAGTTCCTTCTTACACTATACTTTTTTTCTGATTTGGTATTTGGTTTTAAACTAAATACACTTTGCATAGGATTGTAAGGTTAAAGATAGAATAGGCAATAGGTGCAGGAGGAGTAGGCCATTTGGCCCTTCGAGCCTGCACCGCCATTCAATATGATCATGGCTGATCATCCAACTCAGTATCCTGTACCTGCCTGCTCTCCATACCCCCTGATCCCTTTAGCCACATCTAACTCCCTCTTAAATATAGCCAATGAACTGTGGCCTCAACTACCTTCTGTGGCAGAGAATTCCACAGATTCACCACTCTCTGTGTAAAAAAAAAAAGGCCATTCGACCCTTCGAGCCAGCATCACCATTCAATGTGATCATGGCTGATCATCCCCGTTCCTGCCTTCTCCCCATATCCCCTGACTCCACTATTTTTAAAAGCCCTACCTAGCTCTCTCTTAAAAGCATCCAGAGAACCGGCCTCCACAAGAGAATTCCACAAACTCACCACTCTCTGTGAGAAAAAGTGTTTCCTCGTCTCCGTTCTAAATGGCTCACTCCTTATTCTTAAACTGTGGCCACTGGTTCTGGACTCCCCCAACATCGGGAACATGTTGTTTAAGAAGGAATTGCAGATGCTGGAAAATCGAAGGTACACAAAAATGCTGGAGAAACTCAGCGGGTGCAGCAGCATCTATGGAGCGAAGGAAATAGGCAACGTTTCGGGACGAAACCCTTCCGGGTTTCGGCCCGAAACGTTGCCTATTTCCTTCAGGGTTTCGGCCCGAATCGTTGCCTATTTCCTTCGCTCCATAGCTGCTGCTGCACCCACTGAGTTTCTCCAGCATTTTTGTGTACCATCGGGAACATGTTTCCTGCCTCTAGCGTGTCCAAGCCCTTAATAATCTTATATGTTTCAATGACTTCTATTTTAAGCAGCTTAGATTGGATCACAGCCTTCTTCAGATTTATCGGGGGGGTGGGGGTTTTCAGCCATTCGGATTAAACTTACAGGCAACTAAAAAAAGAAAATGAGTTTTGTCACTCCTTTCTCCTTTCTAATGTGTTAATAAAATATGAATATGAATTAAAATTTAAAGACGTCCTAAGGATCTGAATTCTACAATGATCATGTGTAAAAAGAATCATCTCCCCTTATTCCAGTCCTGAGATTGTAATTAAAAGTCAGCTGATTTGAATCATTCTATTGAATATTTCAAACTGGCATTTAGGATGTTTGTCTTTTCTTGAGTCAAGCGAAAAATGTGAATGGGATTTTAAAAGTCACGATGAATGGAGATTTTATCTGAAGTGACAAATTACCCCCAGGGGCTCTTAGCACAGTTACAACTGATTTGTTTTTAAACATTTAGATGGTAATATCAAAGCACAAGGAGAAGATGGGCAGCAGAACTATTTTATAATAAGATAAGACATTGTTAGCTGATCCCAAATAGACAGCATGTGACATTGAATTTAAGACTAATTTACGCGACCTCTAAAAATGTGGTCGTCGCGTTGTGGCGCACGGGTAGCGTGTGGGTAGCGCGGGACAGGCGCGTGGAGAGGCGTGGAGGAGCGTGGAGTTGCGGCGCTCCAAGATTTCGTGCTGCACAAAATCCTCGCGCGCCACCTGCGTGACGTATCGCGTACGCACGCTGACGCATTGGATACATGTTGCTATCCATTGAAAAGGAATTGTTAGATGAATTGGATGCGGAAGCAATTATTGGCAGATTCGCACAATCGGCTAGCGAACACAAATGATTGCTCTTAATATAGTGGACCGCATACAATGCTCTATTGTGCTTTTGAACTATCTGTTAATGTGTAAATTGTGCAGTAAACTATTTAAAAATATCAACCAATTACTTTAAAAAAATAAAATAAAATAAAAATTTCAATTATAACATTCTGTATTTACATTTGGTATCTACTGCCAGTAATATGTACAATGCTTGTACACTGTAAATACTAAGAAATACACATTTTTTCCATAAAAAATTTAATTAAAAACCCTTTTTTCCATATGTATTTTTTGAATTTTTTTTTAATTTGTTATGAAAATTAATTGATAGCATTGTAGTTGTGGGTGGGCCCCCTTTGTCTCCTGGCAACCAATATTTTTAGACCCAGTCCGCCACTGGCTGGGGTGTAAGCTGCCCAAGCAAAATATGAGGTGCCGTTCCTCCAATCTGCGCTGGGCCTCACTCTGACAGTGGAGGAGGCCCAGGACAGAGAGGTCAGTGTGGGAATGGGAGGGGGAGTTACAGTGGGTAGCAACCAGGAGATCATAATATCCTTTTTTAAAAGGATATTGGGATGAGGATAGGTGATTGTGATATTTGTTATACTGATTGGATGGGGAAGGGTGATTATAGAGTGTTCAAGAAGGAACTGCAGACGCTGGAAGATGGAAGGTAGACAAAAATGCTGGAGAAACTCAGCGGGTGCAGCAGCATCTATGGAGCGAAGGAAATGGGCGATGTTTCGGGCCGAAACCCTTCAGACTGATTATAGGGTGATGGGTTGTATATATGACTAAGATACTGTATAGTATATGAGGGTTTTTTCTTTTCTTTTATTTTCTTTTTATTTTCTTTTTTCTTTTTTTCTTTTTTGTATGGCTTTGTAAATATTTGATTAGTGTATAAATGTAAATAGTTTGGTGTACATATAGCTGCTGGTGTACATGTGGTGTACATATAGCTGCTATATTTGTGTTTTTGTGTTTTTGTGTTTTTGATTTTTTGTTTTTGGACTGAATTCTGTTTTTAATTTGTGTCTCTGTGATGTCTTTATTATTTATTTTATTCTGATTATATGTTTATATTCCTGTTAATCTATGTAAGGTGTCCTTGAGATGTCTGAAAGGCGCCCAATAAATAAAATTTATTATTATTATTATTATTATTATTATTTGTATAAGATAATTACAAGCAGTTGAATAAGGGGTGGGAATTAAGAAGCTTTGGCTTCTTCCTGACATACGATTTCATTTATTTATTGATATTGTTTATGACACTTTATAAATATTCTTGTTTTGTTTTTTTGTATGCTGTTTCACACTTGCTTTTTATTCTTTTATTCTTTTCGAAATAAAGAATTAAATAACCCTTCTCCTTACCTGAGCATCGGACGCTGTGCGGGAGCAGGTAGCTCCAGCTCCTGTTGCCGCTGTAATTTCTGTGTGGCTTCTTTGTAAATGACCCTGGCGGAAACTCCAATCCACAGCAAGGTTGAAAGGGATGAATAATGGAGCACGATGCCAACCTGGGAAGAGGCAAGAAACGGCACATCGACACACAGTCCTTGTCCCCAGCGACTCTCACACACCAGAGGACACCTACACTCCACTCCCGGTGAAAGACCTGCCCTCAGATGCACAGCAAGCTGCCACCCAGCTCAAGGAGAACATGACCGTGTGTAACGTGCGTGAGTGATGCTCGCCAAGGGAAAGATGTCCGGATGTACGGGAGAAGGCAGCATCGTAAACGCTAAAGGGCCTGTCCTACTTCGACGACATTTTCGGCGACAGCCTGAACAGAGGTTGTCGTGTCGTTGTCGGGGCGTGACGCGGGGTGACGCGTGTAGTGATGCGGGGTGTCGCGGCGTGGTCGGGGCGTGACGCACGGTGACGCGTGTAGTGATGCGGGGTGTCGCGGCATGGTCGTGCGCCCCATCACACGCTGACGGGCGCTGTCCTGCGAGTGACGCAACAGTAAATACACAATTTATTTCTTAAAAAGTTATTGGTCCTTAGATTTATTGTAGATTCATTTCCAATGTGGTTATATTATACTTCAGTGTGACCTCCTTGTGTTGTGAAGGTGGGCGACGCAGAGTGTCGTACAACTTGATGGTTTTTAGTGCGATACGGACGTCAGTCGCTGACGTTCGCAGTCGCCGAAAAAAATCGCAAAGTGGGACAGGCCCTTTACCTCCACAGGACAGAGTAGATACGACCGTATCTATGTACGTACTCTTTATACTGGCCACATGACTGTCCAAAAGTTCCTTCCTCCCACACAAAACAAGCATCTTGTTCACTTTACAGGAGTTATTCGTTACAGAGAATCAAGATGATTGGGCTAATGACTGCCCCACATGCACACGCACACACGCGCACACATGCGCACACACGCACGCACACACACGTGCACACACACGCGCACACGCGCGCATGCACACGCGCACACATGCGCACACACACACGCACACGTGCACACACACGCGCATGCACACACGCACACACATCATGTGCGCTCATACACACACACACACGCACACGCTCTCTGCAGGAACACGACGGCTCCACACTTACCACTTGGCAGAGCAGCCCGTAGTCCTTGCGGTTGATGCCGCCGGTGAAGACGGCACAGCTCATGGAGATGTGGAACCACAGGTTAAGCAACATGTGCCAGCTCTTCTTGGAAATGCCGATCGTGCTGGAATAACCGAGAGGGGAAGATATTAAATAACGCACAAATGTAGCAGCAGGATGAGGCCATTCAGCCCTTCAAACCTATCCTATCATTCAACATCATCATTTTAGTTTAGATAAATTTAGAGATACAGCGTGGAAACAGGCCCTTCGGCCCAACTTTCCCATGCCAGCCAACATGTCCCATCTACACTAGTCCCACTTGCCAGCATTTGGCCCATATCCCTCTAAACCTGTCCTATCCATGTACCTGTCTGATTGTTTCTTAAACATAGGGAGTGTCCCGGCCTCAACTACCTCCTCTGGCAGCTCGTTCCGTACACCCACCACCCTTTGTGTGAAAAAGTTACCCCTCAGATTCCTAAAAAAATCTTTACCCCCTTTAACTTGAACCTATGTCCTATAGTCCTCGATTCACCTCGTCTAGGCAAGAGACTCCGGGGGCACTCGGAATGTGTAGGAAGGAACTGCAGATGCTGATTTAAACTGAAGATAAGACACCAAAACCTTCACCTTAGTGTGAAAAAGTTACCCCGCAGATTCCTATTAAATCTTTTCTCCGTCACTTTAAGCCTGTGCCCTCTGGTCCTTGAGGACATGTGGTTTGGGACATAGGTGCTGGATGGAAGGGAGAAAGTTCCATGTGGGCCATGGACACGGCAGGGGCAGTAGGGCTAATGGCTCGGTCTTTTGCTTCCTTTGTACACATGTTTAATCAATAATGTTTTATTACTAATGTTTCATGTTCTATGTGTCATTCCTAATTGTCACTGTGTGTCATGTTGTCACTTGCGGGCGGAGCACCAAGGCAAATTCCTTGTATGTGAATACTTGGCCAATAAACTTATTCATTCATACTTGTCTTGGCAGAAAAATCCAGATCAATTTTTCAAGACATGGACACCCTTCACCGAATTCTTACAAGGATAGTATGTTGCGACACAACATTGGATTTAAATCCAACTATGGGGTGGGTGAGGTGGGTGGGGGTGAGGGGGGGACGAGGGGCAGGTTATTGTACATTGCTTCTAATAAAAATATTATTTTTTTAAAATAAATAAATAACTATAATTTTATATGCCGACTGTTTTATTCTTGTACAATTGCTTCTAATAACGGCGACTTCTCCCGCTGGAATCGCGGGTTTAAAGGACATGGGGCCTAACATCGCCCGGCGTGGCTTAAACGGCCTCAGGACTTGCCATCGCCCGCCGGGGGCTTTAACATCGGAGCCCCAGTTCGACTCGACACTGCAGTGGGACTGCTGGACCACGGGAGAGGGAACAAGGGGGAAGAGATAAAGACTCTGCCTTCCATCACAGCGAGGAGATGTTGGAGACTCACTGTGATGGATGTTTATGTAAAACTGTGGGTCTTGGATTGTGTTGTAATGTAAAAAACTGTAGAAATTACATTTCGTTCAAACCTAGGTTTGAATGACAATAAATAGCATTCTATTCTATAAATAATTTAAAAAAAAAAAAAAAAAAACGTATTCATTCATTCACTCAGCTACAACCACCGGCTCAGCTGATTCCCCGGATGTACGCCCACCGACTTACTTGTGCCTCAGGATGTAAGCAATGATGGCGGTGAAGATACAGAGTAAGAGGAAGGCAGTGCAGGTGTAGATGATGGGGTGGAGACTCCGGGCACTTTCATCAACCGGGGCAGACTGGTTGCTTATTCTCTGCAAAATAAACAACGGAATTTAATGCAGAGGCCGGTAAAATCAAAGGTAATAATAATAATAATAATAAATTTTATTTATGGGCGCCTTTCAAGAGTCTCAAGGTAGACACATAATGCTGGAGGAACTCAGCGGGGTGAGGCAGCATCTACGGAGAGAAGGAATTGCCGACGTTTCGGGTCGAGACCCTTCGTCAGAGCTCCGGGGGAAAACCCACGCGGCTACAGAAAGGACGTGCGAACTCCACACACACACACACACACACACAGGTAGCACCGGAATGAACTCGGGGCTCTGGAGCCGCGGGGGCAGCAGCACTACCCGCTGCACCCGCCGGTTGCCTTGTGATCAGGAGAAATTCCCCACAGGGAAATTTGGGAACCAGGATGAGTTTAGTTTATAGACAAAATTGCTGGAGAAACTCAGCGGGTGCGGCAGCATCTATGGAGCGAAGGAAATAGGCGACGTTTCGGGCTGAAACCCTTCTTCTGTAATGTCTACAAACCCATCTTCAGGCTGAAGGAAATAGGCAACGTTTCGGGCCGAAACCCTTCCGGGTTTCGTCCCGAAACGTTGCCTATTTCCTTCGCTCCATAGATGCTGCCGCACCCGCTGAGTTTCTCCAGCAATTTTGCCTACCTTCCATTCTCCAGCATCTGCAGTCTCTTCTTGAACATTGAGTTTAGTTTATAGTCACGTGCACTGAGGTACAGTGAAAAGCTTTTGTTGCGTGCTATCCAGTCAGCAGAAAGACTATTATCTAAATGGTGGCCGATTAGGAAAAGGGGAGATGCAACGAGACCTGGGTGTCATGGTACACCAGTCATTGAAAGTAGGCATGCAGGTGCAGCAGGCAGTGAAGAAAGTGAATGGTATGTTAGCTTTCATAGCAAAAGGATTTGAGTATAGGAGCAGGGAGGTTCTACTGCAGTTGTACAGGGTCTTGGTGAGACCACACCTGGAGTATTGCGTACAGTTTTGGTCTCCAAATCTGAGGAAGGACATTATAGCCATAGAGGGAGTGCAGAGAAGGTTCACCAGACTGATTCCTGGGATGTCAGGACTTTCATATGAAGAAAGACTGGATAGACTTGGCTTATACTCGCTAGAATTTAGGAGATTGAGAGGGGATCTTATAGAAACGTACAAAATTCTTATGGGGTTGGACAGGCTAGATGCAGGAAGATTGTTCCCGATGTTGGGGAAGTCCAGGACAAGGGGTCACAGCTTAAGGATAAGGGGGAAATCCTTTAGGACCGAGATGAGAAGAAACTTTTTCACACAGAGAGTGGTGAATCTGTGGAATTCTCTGCCACAGAAGGTAGTTGAGGCCACAGTTCATTGGCTATATTTAAGAGGGAGTTAGATGTGGCCCTTGTGGCTAAAGGGATCAGGGGGTATGGAGAGAAGGCAGGTACGGGATACTGAGTTGGATGATCAGCCATGATCATATTGAATGGCGGTGCAGGCTCGAAGGGCCGAATGGCCTATTCCTGCACCTATTTTCTATGTATCTAAGACAATACATGATTACAATCGATCCATTTACAGTGTACAGATACATGATAAGGGAATAACGTTTAGTGCAAGGTAAAGCCAGCAAAGTCCGATCAAGGATAGTCCGAGGGTCACCAAAGAGATAGATAGTAGTTCAGCACCGCTCTCTGGTTGTGGTAGGATGATTCAGCTTCCATTTTACCCTTTTATTGCCTATCCTTTCTAAGCCTCTTCCCTTCTCCCCAATATAATTATCCAGCTTCTATTAAAGGTGTCTAGAGTCTAGACTATAATTGAGTGTGTGTTTCTGTGCTGTAATATTTCTACATTATACATACGGGATGGCGGGACTGTCATATGAATGAATGAATGAATGAATGAATGAATGATATCTTTATTTTGAGCGATTAAAAAAAAAAAAGAAGAAAAGAAAAAATGAAAATGAATAAATAAAAGGAAAATTATATATATACATATATATATATACATAAATACATACACACATACATACATATACATGTACATATATACATACATATACACACATACACATATACAAAACATATATGTACATACATAAATAAAAAAATCAAAAGCCAATTTCAACATAATACACGTTAGACTCGTTCGAATGTATGAGAAAAGATTGAAAAGACTAGGCTTGTATTCACTGGAGTTTAGAAGGATGAGGGGGGCATCTTATGGAAACATATAAAATTATAAAAGGACTGGACAAGCTAGATGCATGAAAAAAATTTCCCAATGTTGGGCGAGTCCAGAACCAGGGGCCACTCAGAATAAAGGGGAGGCCATTTAAGACTGAAGTGAGGAAAAACTTTTTCACCCAGAGAGTTGTGAATTTGTGGAATTCCCTGCCACAGAGGGCAGTGGAGGATTTAAGAGAGAGTTAGATAGAGCTCTAGGGGCTAGTGGAATCAAGGGATATGGGGAGAAGGCAGGCACGGGTTATTGTTTGGGGACGATCAGCCATGATCGCAATGAATGCCGGTGCTGGCTCAAAGGGCCGAATGGCCTCTTCCTGCACCTATTTTCCATGTTTCTATACCGTACCTTTGTTAATCTGTCTGCAATCACACAAATGGGCCGAGACCCATTTTCAGAATGAGAGTCGGGGGCAAGGGAGACACAGAGATATGGGAGAATTCTGAAGAAGGGTCTCGAACCGAAACGTCAGCCATTCCTTCTCTCCAGAGATGCTGCCTGTCCTGCTGAGTTACTCCAGCTTTTTGTGTCGATCTTTGGAAGAATCAAGAGGCTGTATCCACCGCGGCACACTCACCTTCAGAACGACCACGTTGCTGAACTGGTGGCACCTCAGGGTGCTGATGTTACCCTGAGTCTGGGATATTTGGCACCCTGCTTCCTGCCAACCACCCAGGCCGTCCAGCAGGTCAAAGTCCCAGCTGGCAGCCACCTGGTCGTCGCCTGGCTGCCAGTGACGCAGGGACACCTGGATCGGTTTGGCCAGCTCCTCCACTCCACACCCACCTGTACCGGGGGAAGCAGCGCAGTCAGTTACAGCTTATTGTCCCGTGTGCCGAGTCTCAACATTTTATCGGGACGCATCGCAGCTCGGTTTGGGATCATCTTCCATCCAAGACCGCAAGAAATTGCAGCGAATTGTGGACGCAGCCCAGACCATCACACAAACCAACCTCCCCTTCATTGACTCCATCTACACCTCACGCTTGCCTCGGCAAGGCCAGCAGCATCATCAAGGACCAGTCGCACCCTTGGCCACTCCCTCTGCTCCCCTCTCCCATCGGGTAAAACAAACTCTTCTACTGAGCTTGCTCATCGCCTGAAGAGGGAACCAGGGAAGGGTCTACCGCACCCTCAAGGTCGGCTTTGGGAGACTACCCCGGGGCATGAATATATTTATGTGTGTGGGGGAGAGGTGAGTGGACTGACCACACCTGTACTGGGTCTCCCTGAACCACCCACCTGCTGACGATCTCCAGCTACTGTGGTCACTCACCTGTGCCTGGCCTCCGGCCACCTTCTGGCCACTCTGGACACTCTCACCTGCACCCTGGGTCCTGGTCTCTGACCACTCTGTGGTCACTCACTTGCTCCCTGTCTCCCACCACCTTCCGGTCACTCAGCTGTTCCCAGTCCCCTGGTCACTGTGGTCACTCATGTCCCTGCTCTCCGGACATTCTGTGGCCACTCACCTGGTCTCCAGGCCACTCACCTGCGGAGGTGAAGATGACGGGCGTGGCGGGGGTCCTGTCCTGTCCGCGGTCGGCGAGACCACTGGAGTTGCCGGTGCTGGGGAAGAGGTTGCCGTTGCGGAAGGCCACGAACTGCAGCCAGCAGCTGGCGTTGGTGCGGGGAGCGTCGGCGAGGCCGGCAAACAGCGCCGGGGGAAGCTGCACTGCGGCCAGAGCCTCACTGTTCTGGGGGCAGAGAGAGAGCAGCGGGTCACCGGGCCATGCACTGACCCCAGCCTGACCCTGACCCCAGCCTGACTCCTCCACCTTGACCCCAGCCTGACCCGCTCCACCCTGACCCCTAAACCCTGACCCTGCTCTGACCCCTCCACCCTGACCCCGGTCTGACCCCTCCACCCTGACCCGTCTGATCTCTCCACCCTGACCTCTCCACCCCGACCCCAGCCTGACTTCTTCACCCCGACCCCAGCATGACCCCTCCACTCTGACCCTGGTCTGACCACTCCACCCTGACCCCAGTCTGATCCCTCCACTCTGACCCCAGTCTGACCTCTCCACCCTGACCCCAGCATGACCCCTCCACCCTGACCCTGGTCTGACCACTCCACCCTGACCCCAGTCTGACCACTCCACCCTGACCCGTCTGACCCCTCCACGCTGACCCCAGCCTGACCCCTCCACCCTGACCCTGGTCTGACCCCTCCACGCTGACCCCAGCCTGACCCCTCCACTCTGACCCCGGTCTGCCCCTCCAGCCTGACCCCTCCACCCTGACCCCTCCAGCCTGACCCCTCCACCCTGACCCCGGTCTCACCTTGATGGGGAAGCCGGTGAGGGAAGCGTTGCGGTTGCCGGCACTGCAGCGGAAGCGGAGGGGGAAAGTGGGAGGGGGCGCGGTGTCCCCGGCGATCCCGGGCGGAGGGAGGCGGTGGAAGGCGGTGCAGCCCAGGCCCAGGAAGCTGGCCGGCTTCACCAGGAACGCCTCCACCGCGATGTTGCCCGAAACCTGCGGGAGGAACGACCACCAGATGAGACAGGGGGGACTGGCTGATACAGGGGGAGAAAGAGTCGGCATTCCCAGGATCGGCCAGTATTCCCAGGATCATCCGGTTTTCCCGAGATTGGGACCAGTGTTCTTGGGATCGTGTCGGTATTATCACGATTGGGGCAGTCCCCGGGTTGGGGGGGGCGGATATTGCCGGGATCGGGTGGTATTCCAGGGATTGGTGGCCAGTATTCCCATGATCGTGTTGGCATTCCCGGATTCGGGTGGTATTCCCAGTATCTGGAGCGGTTCCAGGGACCACGCGGTATTCCTGGGATCTGACGGTATTCCTGGGATGGGGCGGTATTCCCGGAATAAGGCAGTATTCCCTGAATCGGTCGGTATTCCTGGGATCGGATGGTATTCCTGGGATCGGGCGGTATTCCAGGGATCGGGCGATATTCCTGAGATCGGGCGGTATTCCTGGGATCAGGCGGTATTCCTGGGATCGGGCGGTACTCCTGGGATCGGGCGGTATTCCAGGGATCGGCCGATATTCCTGAGATCGGGCGGTATTCCTGGGATCGGGCGGTATTCCTGGGATCGGGCGGTATTCCTGGGATCGGGAGAAGTTCCAGGGACTGGGCATTATTAACACCCACCTTGCTGATGGTTTGGGAGTTGGCGGTGAGGATGAGGCTGGCGATACGCTCCACGGCCCAGACCACCCGCGTACATGCACCGCTCTCCTGCTGGGCCAGGCGCAGCACCCCCGCATCCACACGCATCAGGTTACTTGCCATCTCCACTATCAGCTCCCCAAGCTGGGGGGGGGGGGGGGGGGGCAGGGAGGGGAAGATAGGAGGGAAGAGAGGGGGAGAGGGAGAGAGTGGGGGAGTGGAGAACAGAGGGGTAGAGTCGGGGAGTGAGGGGGAGAGTGGAGAGAGAGGGAACGGGAGGGAGGTGGGGCGGAGGGAGAGTGGGAGGGAAGAGGGAGAGGGGCGGGGGGATGAAGGGATGGGGGGCAGGGATAGGGAGGGTAAGAGGGGAGAGGGAGGGAGGAGAGGGGAGAGATCGAGGGAGGGGCAGAGGTTTGTAGAGGAGGTGGGGATAGAAAGATGGGGAAGGGAAATAGAGGGGAGGGAGGGAGGGGGTTGAAGAAGAGGGTGTCAGGGAGCAGGGGGGGAGGAGGAGCGTAGTTATAGTGGGGAGGGGGTTGGAAGGGAGAGAGAGAGAGGGTTGAGAGAGGGCGGTGGGGGGAAGGGTGAGGTTCGAGAGCGGGAGGGAATGTTTCAGTGAGAGAGTCGCGGGAATGGGCAAAGAGGGGAGAGGATGGAAGGATAGAGGGCGGACAATGTGGGGATGAGATGGAGAAGAGAGGAGCAGGTGGATGGGAAGGGGAGAAGGAGGGAAGGAGGAAACTCATTAGCCTTCGCCTCTCCAACTGAGCTCTCATCAACAAAGCTGGGACAGCACAGAGGCGCAGAGGTAGAGTTGCTGCCTCACAGAGCCAGCGATCCTGGGTTCGATCCCGACTACAGGTGCTGCCTGTACAGAGTTTATACATTCTCCCCGTGACCTGTGTGGGGTTTTCCGGGTTCTCCGATTTCCCCACCTCACACTCCAAAGACGTGCAGGTTTGTGAAATTGTGAATTGTCCCTAACTTGCGCAGGATAGTGTTAGTATGCGGGGATCGCTGGACTGCACGGACTTGATGGGCTGAAGGGCCTGTGTCCGCGCTGGAGCTCCAAACTCTAAACTAAACTAAACTTTGCAAGTTCCAGAGAGGAGAGAGAGATTTGTCCATAAGAATGTGCAGACCTTAACAAACCAGTGTGTAGGAAGGAACTGCAGATGCTGGTTTAAATTGAAGATGGACACAAAATGCTGGAGTAACTCAGCGGGACAGGCAGTATCGCCGGAGAGAAAGAATGGGTGACGTTTCGTGTCGAGACCCTTCTTCAGACTGAGAGTCGGGGAGAGGGAAACAGGATGTGTGAAATGGTTCTGTTTCCAGCTTGTTGAGTCTATCTGTGTTTCACTGTAATGTATAGGACAGATGTGGGGGGGATACGGGCCAAACGCAGGCAGGTGGGACTAGAGTAGATGGGGCATGTTGGTCGGTGTGGGCAAGTTGGGCTGAAGGGCCTGTTTATGTGCTGTGTGACTGTGACTCTAACCGGGCCAGAGGCAGACGTCGAGATGCATCTGATGGAACGTTTAGCCTGTGAGGTTCCCCCTCCCAACGCCCCCAGCCTCCCCCCGACACTGGGGAAGAACCATCAGAGGACAACAGCCCCTCCACAAGGGAAGGAGACATAGTCCCAAAGATCCAGGGGCAGGCACGGGTACGTTACCTCGTGGATCTCGCCCGTCCATCCGATGAACTTCTCGACCATCTGGGAGACGTATATCACATCCATCATGTCCAGGAAGCTGGTGGCCTCGATGGTGTAGGCGAGTAGCCTGCGGGCGAGCGGGAGGACTGTGCTACTGTTGACCGGCATCTGCCGAGAGACAAATTCAACGCTAGCGTTTATATCAAGAGGCAGTCACGGTGGCGCAGAGGTAGAGCGACTGTCCTGCAGCGAATGCAGTGGCAGAAGAAGCCTGATAACAGAGGGGAAGAAGCTGTTCCTCTTCTCTCTTGCCCAGAGTAAGCGAGTCGAGGACCAGAGGACATAGGTTTAAGGTGAAGAGGAAAAGGTTTAATAGGAATCTGAGGGGTAACTTTTTCACCCAAAGGATGGTGGGTGTAATAATAATAATAATGGATGGGATTTATATAGCGCCTTTCTAATACTCAAGACGCTTTACATCGCATTATTCATTCACTCCTCAGTCACACTCGGTGGTGGTAAGCTACTTCTGTAGCCACAGCTGCCCTGGGGCAGACTGACGGAAGCGTGGCTGCCAATCTGCGCCTACGGCCCCTCCGACCACTACCAATCACTCACACACATTCACACACAGGCAAAGGTGGGTGAAGTGTCTTGCCCAAGGACACAACGACAGTATGCACTCCAAGCGGGATTCGAACCGGCTACCTTCCGGTTGCCAGCCGAACACTTAGCCCATTGTGCCATCTGTGTACCGCTACCTTCAGGTAGAAGGTACAGGAGCCTGAAGACTGCAACAACCAGGTTCAGGAATAGCTACTTCCCCACAGCCATCAGGCTATTAAACCTGGCTCGGACAAAACTCTGATTATTAATAATTAATTATCTGTTATTTGCACTTTATCAGTTTATTTATTCATGTGTGTATATATTTATATTATGGTATATGGACACACTGATCTGTTTTGTAGTCAATGCCTACTATGTTCTGTGTGCTGAAGCAAAGCAAGAATTTCATTGTCCTATACAGGGACACATGACAATAAACTCTCTTGAACTTGAACTTGAACTTGAACGAGCTGCCAGAAGGCTATCCCAGCATTTGAATTGAATTGAATAGATTTTATTAGCCAATACAAGGAATTTGCCTTGGTGCTTTGCTCACTTTTTTGCTGTTTCTTGGTGCTTTTAAGAAACAGTTAGACAGGTATGTGGATGGGACAGGTTTGGAGGGATCTGGAGCAAGCGCAGGGCAGGTGGGACTAGTGTAGCTGGGACACGTTGGCCAGTGTGGGCAAGTTGGGCCGAAGGGCCTGTTTCCACACTGTATCATTCTATGGCCATGACTCTTATTCAAGAAGTGATTTTATTGGGAGGCAGAACACTGGAGTGGAGAGCTGTGTAGATGCTGCTCCCCTTGGCTGGGAAGTTTACAACTTGGCTCCCCGGCTCAGTAAGGGATTAGACATTGAGGCCGGTCAAGATAAGACATCTCTTCCCATGGAGGTTTGGGGACGACCAGTCACAGACTGACACCTATTGAATCTCTGATGTTAGGAGAATGCAGGAACGAGGGGTTAGCTTGGGAAGGTGGTGCAGAGGTAATAGATCAGCCCAAGGTCCGACTGAGTTCTTGATTAGTCCGGGTGTCAGGGATTATGGGGAGAAGGCAGGAGAATGGGGTTAGGAGGGAGAGATAGATCAGCCATGATTGAATGGCGGAGTAGACTTGATGGGCCGAATGGTCTAATTCTGCTCCTATTACTTATGAACATGAGTGTGGAGGGGGAGAGAGGGCGGCCACAGTAGTGGTAGAGTTGCTGCCACCTACGAACCCAACTACGGGTGCTGTCTGTGTGGAGTTTGTACGTTCTCCCCGTGACCTGCGTGGGTTTTCTCCGTGATCTCCAGTTTCCTCCCACACTCCAAAGACGTGCAGGTTTGTAGGGGTTCTGTGGCTCGGTGTATGTGTAAACTGTCCCTAGAGTGTGTAAGGTAACGTTAGTGTGCGGGGATCGCTGGTCGGCACGGACCCGGTGGGGCCGAAGGGACTGTTTCCGTTCTGTATCTTTAAACTAAAAGGGACGAGTGTTTACAAACTCCAAACACTGCAGATGTTCCAGACACCTGTATTCCAGATATGAGGGGGTACTCCCAGCGTAGGTGGCCGCAGGAGGGGAGGGGAGGGAGGGGAGGGGAGGGGAGGGAGGGG